>NC_056738.1:273740141-273900141 GCF_019279795.1 Protopterus annectens | reverse complement strand
GGTGATCAATAGGTTCATCAGGACACTGCCCCACCCCCCAAACCATTTCTGGAAAAAGTCTGTCAATGGGTTTTGACCTGGCTTGGTCAAGGCAGATACTTGCTGGATCACCTCGAGATGGCTATCTATTTCGTGTTCATTGTCTGGAATAAACGAACAGCATTCCTCCTGGATTAAAGCGCAAGTACCTCCTTTCGCTGCCAGGGTGAAATCGAGAGCCATACGATTTTGAAGCACTACCGCTCTCATAGCTGTCAGTTCATTTGTCACCAATTCTAGGGCAGAGAAGGTTGCATTGCTCAATGTTTCAAGCAGCTTGGACAACTTTCTTAGTTCCCAAATCGATTTTACCGCTCCGTACTGAGGTAGTATGCCGGCCCATGATATGACATCATCACTGAGAGCCATGTGGGACAGTCCTTTATCACTGACATGAGCCAGGTCATGGTGACATATCCATGATGCATTGATTCGGCCTACTGGATTGGCAGATTTTTTTAACTTCAAAAACATTTCGGATCTTCCCTTGAGGTAAAGTTAACGTGTGTCGTATAGCTGGAACTAGGTAGCCCAAAAAGCAGCTTCCGGACCACTTTCTTGGTAGCCATTTATATGCCTTTCTTCCGCACACAAAATAACAATCTTCCACCTTAATGATGATGTTGATAAACTCGAAGCGATCCCCAAAGTCCTGCTATTCTCGGAACATTTTCCAATAGACAGTTTCCATTTCCTGGACAAAGTCAGCTACAGATTTGTTAACAACTTTTCTTATAGATGAGAAGTTTGTTACACAACCCAATTTGTCTGCAGTGCAGTTATAAACCACTGTTTTGTTACAATGGCTTCACCCTACCCTAGTTTTACCAGGTTTTTGAAAACACACAGTTTCGTTTTGACGGAGGGACAGCTGTAAGGCAACTGCATTTGCAGACGTAATATTAGCCGTGTTGCTTAACAGGCTTGTCCATGTCTCAGTAATATTTAGTGGAGACGCCACTAAAGGTAATCCTCCATGTGCAGTTGGTATAGCTGCACAGATCCAACAATTAGAAACATTAAGGGTATCTGCATATGCGTACTTGATAGCCTGATATGTGTTGAAGGCAGGATGCCATGCTGCACGCTTGCTAGGTTCAGTAGATGTGGCGGAAAAGAGAAATGGCCATAGCAGAAAACCAATGACCACAATAACAGTCAATGAGATTACCACACAACATTTTTGCGGAAAGAGTTGTCGTTCCAGTGTTCTGTTTTCTTTGGTTTTCCCAAAAGGATGGAATTCAACTTTTTTTTGTGTAGGCATGTCACTTAATCTGGGTATTTTTATCTTATTCGCTATCCTATAGGACCTTAGCACCGATGATTGCTTCACTGGGTTTGAGACAGATTAGTTCCTATTGATCTGACCCCCCCTTTGTAGCCAGACTTTTGTGCTTAGAGTCCCGATGGAGAGGTAAGATCTTTACCCAATTCGAATTTCTTTACTAACTTGCAGTGTGTCAGATGGATTCAAGAAGCTCGTTCTGCAATCTTGACTGCAGTTGGTGTCAAAAGAAGCACCTGGTAGGGACCTTCCCACTTCTGTGATGCCCAGTTCTTCTTCACGATTTTGATCCACACCCAATCTCATGGCGTCATTGTTACTTTTGGCATCTTAGTCTGCTCTGAACCTGAGCCTACGTGATTGACCACTGATTCACGGATACCCATCCTTCAATCGCAGATCAGAAGGTGACTGGCCTCTTTTGACAAGAATTCAGTCGGAGGTCTTTATATTGTAGAAGAACTGATTTAGTTTCTTCCCCATACGGTTTCAGCCACCTGGCCATCTGATCCGAGGTGAAAAGAGGATTCCGGTCCGAAGGACCAATCTGTTAAAGAAAATTCAAAGATTAATTCATGTAAGGTTCAGCAAGGCATTCTTTATTACTTGCAGCAAGGAGGCAAAGCATGTAGGTACAAGGTTTGTCTGATTTTCAATAGCTCAGCCTGCTACTTTTATACAGTTCTTTGCACATACACAGCAGGTGCTTATCAGTTAATTGCTGACTTACAAAAACATCTCTCAGAATTTAGCTTGACAACTGGGCTTAACCTGTCAAACCCCTGTTTCTGAGTAATGGTCCTGTAACTGTCTCTTCTTGACACAACATTTATCTGTTGCTAGTGTGAGGCCCCTATCTCAACATTCCACAGCAAGAACAACAGACTTTCAGGCGTCAGCAGTTTTTACAGAGACCACCAGTATTTACACATTTTACATAGAATAAATGTATTAACACTTAACCCTTTAGGTGCAGAATTTTACACTTATACAATATGTACATTTCTCTAACAGTGTGTAAAATGCATGTTAACAAAAAACATGTTATTCTAACAAGTTTATAAGAGCAATATTTAAAGTCCGTCCCTGTTTTTGTTCCTTTGTTCCCCTTTATTTGTGTCTCTGTTCAGATTTTTTTGTGGTAAGACTTTGAGAAGTATGGAAACCTTTCAGCAGATGCTGCCGCTGCCAGGAGATTGCTCAATCACTGTCAGTGTGCGTGGAATGCATGGCAACAGAAATCATGTTATTCTAGCAAGTTTCTAAGTTTCTAAGAGCAATATTAAAATCCATCTCTTGATCACTCTCAGTATGTGCATGTGTGTGTGTGTGTGTGTGTGTGTGTGTGTGTGTGTGTGTGTGATGTGATGTGCGGTAGAGGGGCCATTATTTTTCAAAGCTATAGGAAGCCACTGTAGAGGGGTGAAAGAGCCACAAGTTGCTGACCCCTGCATTAGACTCCCAAAATAGATGTTCCCAGTTACCAGTTTCTTCCCCATCACACCTCCAATGTTCACCATCTACCTGAGGAAAAATTCTTTGAAGTTTGCTTGGGTATAAAAATAACTATGCCAACACTCCAAAGCAAACCTTTTAGACTTTCTTGCACAATTGGAGTCATACATGTGTCCTCCAGTTGTCCCATTGTAAATTGATAATCTAATCTCTCTTTCCAATGTTTTGTAATCTCTTCTGATTGATTCCTGTAGTTACAGTGCAATATTTTATATGGTCCTAGTTATCTATTTTTTTAACAACAGCTTCTATTCTAGATTCAATTAAAACTCTACCTGAACAGGTCTTTCACTTATGATTTCCCTATCCCTTTTTGTTTGCCTATACTCTAATATTAATCCCTCGTTAGGAAGGCAATCTCTAGTTTGCACTCCAAATGTTTTCTTGTACTCATCCCATTCTACTACCTTCCTCTCTCTTATTTGCTCCCAATAGCTTGGTTCCTTTGTCAATTTTCTCCAATAAATTCCAGCCCACACTTGCCTAGTCTCTGTGCCCCTACTTGCAATCATCCCTATTGGCAAACTCTCCTTTCTCCATTATTATGTTGGCTTAGTTCTATGAATACCTTCTGCTACTTTATGAATGGTTTCTAATACCATGATGGGAATGGACCCCATTCCTAAGTCAAAATACAATTAAAGTTCATGAAATTAGTATTGTTTTAATCTTTGATGTCAGGCAGAAGTGTTCCTCGGAGCACCCGCAATGTGCCCAGTAATGACTCCTTTTGCAATTCGTACAGAGCTACATGTATTGGTAACATATCTAAATATGATTGTAGATTCTTTTTTTTTTTTACAAGACCCCATTGCTCCTACTATTATTCAGACTGTCTGGGTATCTTTCTTCCACATTGCTCTCGTTTCTACCTGCAAATCCTTATATTTTATGACTTTGTGTCTCTCTGTATGCAAGTCACTGTAGTCACTGGGTGTAGTGATTTCAATGATCAATGCTACTTTTGTCTTCTTTATATAGACCACTATATCCAGTTTTGTACCATCTATCTTTTGAACTGTTGGTAATGGATGATCCCATGTGATGTAAACTTCATTTTCTATGATGCTTTGTGGTTCATGTTTCCAGTGCTTTTCAGCCACTTCAATACCATAATGATTGCACAAACCCCAGTGTGACAATCTTGCCACGTTATTATGCCTTTCAGTATACAGTCCTTCTGCCATGAGTATGCCACAACCAGTAATGAGGTGTGCGACTGTTTCCAATTTGGTTTTATAAAACCTACATTTGCCTGTTTCTCCCACATGTTCAGTGGACTTTGTATACCAGCATGTATGCAGCCCACTATCTTGTGCCACCAATATTAACCTTTCATCTCTTGGTTTGAATTTGCCTCTTCTTAACCATTCCTGCATTCATTCCTGATCAACATGAGGTTCTTCCAGAAGTTTTCTATAATTGCAACTATATTTATGCATTTTCCACATTTCTTGCCATCTCATCTGGTCCTTCACCTTATATTCTTTCTTTTGTTTTTTGTCACATTCAGTTGCTGCCTGATTTTTATCTACTTCTGGTTTGATTTCCACTCCTGCTTGACGACGATATGCTTCTGTTAGATTAAACAGAAAAGTCATCTTAGATATATTCTCCTCATGTTTCAAAACTTTCACAATGCTTGGGTCTTGTGAGGTCAGCATATATGTGTGGAGTCCCACGATTATCGATATATGCATGTAATCAATTTCAAGTAGAGCCATCCCTCCTTCAGAATGGGGAATATATAATCTTGGTATACACTGATTTTTGTAAATCATTTGGTGAACATGAAACATCCTTCTTGTTTTCCTATCTAATCTCTCCAGCACATTTTGGAGCCAGTCAATCACTCCAAAACTAAAGTTAGGATAGGAAGAGCAAATCGGTTTATAGCTTTAATATGCTGCATGGCTGTTGTAATTCTACTTAAGGATCTGAGTCCAAAATCCAATTCTTTCCTTTTTTTTGAAATCCCCCTGCTTCACCTTCATCCATTTCTACTCTGAATTATAACTTTCAGCTGTGTTATGCATATGTGGCTTAATTGTGCAGCTCTAAAATATCCCGTAAAATCAGGTAATCCTAAAGTACCTTATTCCATTGGAAGGATCACCTTATCCCACTTGACCCTTGTCCTGTTTCCCTCCCAGATAAATTCCTTCAACTCTTTATTAATTATTATCCATAAATTTCCTCTGGTTGATAAAAATATGGCTGGCCTGTGTATAAAACTAAAGGGACTAAAACATTTATTGCTTACTGCTTGTATTTTGCTATCCATATCGATAAACAAAAGCTTCAAATGTCTCAGTTATTATTTGCTTAGTCTCTTTCCACATATCCTTAGCTGCTATAACAGAATCCTTTTTTAACCCATATGCCTAAATACTTCATTGTATTGTGTCCTCATAAACATGGGTATTGATGAACCAATTCACATGGGGGTACATAATTTATGGCGACATCCTTTGTTTTAACTTCATTAATTTTATATCCTGAAAAAACTTGAAACTGTTTCAAAATGTTTCACAACACTAACATGTCCTTTACTGGATCTATTTTGTACAAAATAAGATTATCTGCAAATAAAGCCAACTTTCCTTGATTACCATGCCAATTATATCATTGAATTTTTGAGTCCCTTAATGTCTTTGTCATTGGCTCTAAATATAAAGCAAATAACAGAAAGAGGGCACCCCTGCTTGCTTCCTCTGTTCAGACACAACTAATCAGAGAGGAACCCTCCCACATTATTTTTTTCTTCTGATCCCTCATATATCCTCCTTATCAACCTTATTATTGTATTAGAGAATGCAAATGCTTCCATTGCCCCACTTATAAAAAAATCCCAGCTTACTCTGTTGAATGCTTTCTCTGCATCAAGTACCACCAACAACAGTGGTATTTTCTTACATTCTGCTTCCCTCTGGATCACCATTATTCTATTAATGTTGTCAAATGTTTTCTTCCCTTCCACAAAACCACATATATTCATATCTATCAATTTTGGCAATAATTTTTTTTAAATTAAAATGGGTCTATGTGAAGCTGGGTCTGATGGGTCTTTACCTTCTTTAGGTATTACAGCCACCACAGGTTTCTTCCAAGATATTGGTGCTGTCCTGCCTTTAAAAATACTGTTAAACAAAACCTTACAGATCTTTATAAATTCTTCCCTCCTAACTTCCAAACTTCACAGAAATACCATCTATTCCTGGAGACTTTCCTGCAGATTGATTATATGTCACATTTTTTATCTCATCTCCTCCTCCTGCCTTAACTGTTAATAATTGAGCCTCATCTACCTCTAACCTTGGCATACTTAAGTCTTCCACAAATATTTCCATTTGTACTCTTTCTTGATTTTCATATATCTCTGCTTTATACAATTTTTCATAACCTTTCTAAAATATCTCTAATACTGGGTCTACTTTCAATTCCCGCAAACCTATAATGTCAAACATTTTTTTCGCGAGATGAAAATAATGAAAATGAAAATCCCAAACTACATAGTTTTTCACAGGGCAAGTAAACACTTGCCCAACATGGGGAAATATACCCTTTTCCCCACTGTAGTGTGATCCCAGAGTTGGTATATATATATAGTTGGGGGTGCGAGGCACAGACCCTCACCTATGTGGGTTTCAGATAGTACAGAGTGCTTTATATAGTTTTGGGCAAGTGCTTACTTGCCCTGGGAAAAACTATGCGGTTCAGCATTTTCATTTACGTTATTTTCATATCGCAAAAATAACCTTTGACATTATGGGCTTTCAGTAATCGAAAGTAGATCCCTAATACCTCAACGGGATCTCTGGTTATTTTTCTTGTTATTGGCTCCCTAAGTTTGGTGACAACTCTTTCTATTTCCTATTGCCTACTTAAATAATTGTGCTAAAAGTTTTGTGCTCTGGAGATATAATAAAAAAAAAATAAAATTGTCTAATAGTATTCTAGATACTTATGAGTGAGTGGCAGACTTTGACTTCCCATTCCCAGCAAGAAGGATTCCAGTAATCCTGCTACTGCAGCACCATCCAAAGTTATCTGGATGGTGCAGTAGCAGAAATAGCCATCAGACAAGAAATGTTCACCTGCCAAGCAGTGTGTACCACTACAAGTAAATGTTGATGTGCACAAAAAACATGACAGTAATCTATTATTGAGACCTTCTACCTCATCAGTTAACCAGCCATCACTAAAGGGATTAGGGTTTATAAACATCCCAGCCGGTTATGACAGCCTTGTTCCCACTGCCTTAAAAGGTAGAATTTTTGTGGTGGATAGGTCTAGGCGGTCAATTAGGGTGTGTGGGGGGGAAAGGTAGCAATGCCCCCCCCCCCACAAAACAGAATCATCAGCTAATTTTTTTTCTCTTTACTGCTGCTGTCCAACTGCATTTCTGATCCTGAGATGGCAACAACTCAGGCAGAATTTTTTTTTTTACAAATGTAGAATCTGAAGTGATATAAGGGCTACTTGTTTCTTCTATTTTTCCCACTTATCTGCCTACTAGGTATGTTGTAGAACTTGGCAACAAACTAATATATTAAACAGTTTCAGTGATGCTGTTTCTTGAGATAAAAGGTTTATAGTTACATACATTAAAGAAAAATATTTTTAGAAATTGCTGGCACTTAACCCAAAACATAACCTGATATAAAAATGATAAACTGAACATTATCTCAAATTGTAGCCTTTTGCATGTGTACTGCATAGTATAAATACAAGGTGGAGAATGTGCAGTGTACAAAACATGCAAAACGTATGTTTATTTACTTATTTTAGTTTGGTAATTGGGTATGAGAGCTAGTACAGTATCCTTTCAACCACAACCCAAAGCAGTACCTCACAGATCATTATTAAAACAATATACTGTAGAATTTATTGGCTGTGTAGCATGATGGCTTTGTGCATTTTAATTGTAGGGGAGCTGCATCCTCTGCTTAACCCCTTCTTCACTTTATTATTAATGTGATAAATAAAAACAGAACAGAGTGTTTAATCAAGAGGCACCAGTCCCCTTAAAATCACAATAGGCATTTATGTAGCACATACCTCTCAAATGGTGTGGATAGTTTATTTTAGTTACTTCAGACTTATGTGTTTAAGTGGAGGTTATTTTTGTCCCACATTTTATATCCTCTCAAATCATTCTAAGGGATTTTAAGGACTAGGGAGTTCATTGGAAATATCCAAAAAGGCAGAATACAAATTTTCAAGAGGAAGTTGTTAGGATTAAGGAGTTTTAATAGATTAGATTATTAGTTAATTAATTAAAAATTAAAGTCATGTGATTGGCAGAAACTACTGTGCTTGGTTGATATTAGTACTGGTTGCAAATATTTTATAAATATATAAAAGAGGAATATACCCTTACAATTTGTAATAAGTAAACTAGTTTCTAGGTTCACAAACAAAACTATTAAGGTGCAATGAGGACAAGTGGTATTAGCATAATAAAACTTTTAATTGCTGCCTTCGTAGAACAACTTCTTCAGAAAATACAAAAATGTGTAAAATATCCACAATTTTATAATAAATTTCAACCAATGAAAAACTAAAATTAATTACTTAAAATAAAGAGTTATCCAATCACAAGTTAAACCATAAAAAAAATTTCACAATTAACCCTTAAAGTCCCCCTAGATTGCGCTCCTTTAGAAAACAATTTATATTAATGGTTTCATTAAGCCAGGGGGAAAAGTCAGTCCTTAGTTTCACTTGCCATTTTACCTCTCTCTTCTCTATAGAATGTTTAAAATCCCCACCTCTTCTGTCTTCTGGTACTTATTCTAAGATGGCAAAAGTGAACTTTTTAAAACTGTCACATAAACACCTAAAATACAGTGTCTGTAAAGAGCATTATTAACATCTTACTTTTGATTGCACAAAGGTGTTTTCTTATTTTGTCTAAAGCTCCTAGTTGTCATCCCCATATAAAAATTTGTAAACCCTGAACATCAAGCAATGTACATAACCCCTACTGTGCCACAGTTGTATCTAGCGTGTGTTCTTAGCGTATGTGAGATGTTACTCAAAAAAATAAAAGGTCTTTCATTAATAAACCTACAAACATTCCAGCCATTATATTTGTAGGTACCTAAGGTTTTATTAGTTGTAGGAAGTTCCGTTTTAGTGGTGTTATGCTCTAACATATATTTGATACAGCTGTCTTTCTTAGGCATGAACATTTTTGTATTTTCTGAAGAAGTTTTTCTACAACAGCAACAATCAAAGGTTTTATCACACTAATACCAGTTATCTTCACTGTGCCTTAATAGTTTTGTTTGTGTTTTTTAGTATTTTACTATTACCACAGGTGTTGACTGCTTTTTATTGTGATAATTTCAATGTCCCTTGGTAGAACAGGAAAGGTTTACAAAAGAGATATTAGTAACGGAAAAGAAAAAGAGCCCCAAATAAGGAAACTATAGTCAGAGCAAAAAAAGCAGGTAAAACTTTAAAAGGATTATGAGGTTAGAGAGAGAAGTAACATGAAGAGACACTGGTGAACTATACTTGTGATAACAAAAAAGCTGTTCTTTAAATATCTAAAACCCTGTACAAGTGAATCAGTCCTCTCAAAATATTCTGGTGGATAACTGGTGAGAAGATAGGTGAAGGCTGCCAGCCTAGCCAGATAGAATTTTGTAGATAATTCTGTCATTTGTAAATATTAATGTAAGTCACAGGCTTGTTCTCTTAAATGTGAAAAGACTGCATTGGATATTGAACTGTAAAAATGTAACAACAGTGCACTCTGCTGTAAGAAAGCTAAGTCAAGCATTTTATGACTGTCTTTGATATCAAAATTTGGAGCCAATATGTCTAGAGGGAGGCATCCTGCCTGTTTTAAGACCAGAGTTAATGGCTAGAATTTGCATCTATAAATGTCCTTTATTGCTCTGGATTCTGACCAGGTGTAAAGAATGTAAATGTAGTTTTTGTTAGCCTGGGAACACCAGGGAAGTGTGAAGAATGATGTCATGTGAAGCAGCTCTGTGTTATCAATGTAAAGAGAGAGAATCAGAGAACTCTGAGCATTTTGTCTTGAAAACATCCAACATCACCAGCACTGTCTTGGTCTAGATGTAAGTTATTTAGAACTGTGTTTTCTCCTAGAAATAGCAAGGAATTAGGAAGATTAGACTAAGTGTTTTTTGTGATGTCAGAACTTTTCTACGGTATTATTTTAAGTATTTCTCTGTGATCTCTGAACTCTTGACTAGCACTGTGTAGTAAGAAATATTGTCTTGTGTTTTTATTATTTATTAATAAATATGTTTAAACCTTTCAATTGTGGCTGTTTTATGTAGAGTTAATTTAAGCTCTACAGTACATTGCATGCATATAGTAATACTGTACCAAGTCATTCTAATAAACCTTGACTGTTCAGTCACACTTACCATTTGGATAATAATATTGCACAGTAATAATTGGACACCCTTTCAGTAGGGCCTTTGAGCAGCTGATATTAGTGGGTGGTGGCAGCTGGTACTATCTTTTAGACTGGGCAGAAAAGGAGCACAGCTGGAGAACCTGTGCCAGCCTTCCCCAGGAGTGTCTGTGTGGTTGTATATAACTATTATCTCAAAGTGTGTGTGTGTCAGTTACTTGGGCAAGGACACAAAGCACTGGTTGGACAGAGAGGGTGCTGGATGTTTTAGCCCTGGATCCCATAGCTGTGCGAGTGGGGAGTCTTATTGGGGACCTGGAGAGAAAGGGAGAAACCAGCTCCAGACTGGCTGTGATCTGTGTGCTTTTAAGGGAAATTGTACTTTACTGTGTGTGTATTTATTATCCTTTCCCTATATGGGTGCCCCTTACTGGTGTTTGTGGTGAGGATTGAGGCTCCTTGATTATTGAGCCAGTGCACGGGTGTCACAACTGGTCAATGATTACAAGGTTTGGCAAAGTCTTTCTCAGGAAATGTTTACCTTTAAATCAAGCCATCTGAAAATGAATAAGTCTTCCACTGATATGGATGAGGTATGTCCTAAACTGACTCTTTGTCATGTTGAAAGGGCTTGTAGTAAGATTAAACTGAACTCATTTTCTGGTCCTGGTGGAACTGATATTTTCTTTTTTCTTGACAAAAAATAGTTAAAAGTGCATTTGCCATGTTTTATGTGCCTGTTTAAGGAATCTCTCATAACAGAATACGTGTCTAGCAGTTGGAAGGATGCATTTGTTGTTCCAACCCATCTAAGACAGAGAGTTACAGGCTAATCAGCCTGACAAATATATTAGGAAAATGTTTTCAGAGGGTGGTCACTGAAATAACAACTGATCACGTGTTGACTTATTAGGTAGGATATTAATCAATATGGATTTGTCGCTGGTCATTTGTGTGTCACAAACTTGTTATCTTTCTATCAAAACATATGGGGATCTCTAGATAGGAGATTATCTGTGGATGTTAGTTTCTGGATCTAGCTAAGTCTTTTTGATTCTGTATTATGTTCAAGTATACTGTCAACTTTGATATAGTATAACATTATTGGCTATGTAGAGGGGTGGATTAAGAACTGTTTGGAAGACGATTCAAGACTGGGATCTAAAATTACCAATGTTAATGACCAAAACAGTAGTCAAAGATATCCTGGATAAACTTGATCTGAGTTTGAAGGAAGCTAACTCAAAAAAGACTAATGTCATGCACTTTGGTGAAAATATCCGCTATCCGCATGCTATAAAATATACTATTGTAAATGTTATGTAATTTTTATTTATTTTATTTATTTATTTTTCATTTGTTGACTGGGAGAGTCCAACTGGATTACAAGTCCATTTTCAGTGGAGGCCCAGGGAGAAAAGCTCCAAGAGAACACATTTTTACAAAACATAGTTTTAAGGACAGACTTTTGACATACAATTTTCATAGAAGAGACTTTGACATACATATTAACTAACAGATAGGATACATTCGTTCTCTACAATATAATATTACATTTTAGAAGATATTCCTAAGTTTAGGATTCCTGTGATAGATCTAATACCAGAGTAAAAGCACAGAGACATAGAATAAGGCTCCAAGAGAGCAGATGATGCTCGCTATAGTTGAGAAGGATAACAAATTGATTTACTATATGTCTTCACCTGGTTTTAGTTGAGAAGGATAACAAATTGATTTACAATATGTCTTCTCCTGGCTTTAGTTGCTTATGGAAAGCACAACATTGCTGGGGTAGTTTTCCCTAACTCCTGGAGAGATGGGATGAGCAGTAGATTACCAGTACTATAATTGGATGGCTTAGCAGAGTTACTTAAGTTAGGTGAAGTGTTCTAATGAGACACTAACCACGGGGAATACAATTAAGGATTTAGGCATCAAAATAGATAACATGTTTAGTTTTGGGTCACAGATGTCAGACATTATTAGGAGTTGATTTTATGTGATTGGTAATATTTTCAGAAATATTCTTCTACCAATATATAAAAAACAATAGTTAGTTGCTGTTATTCATGCTTATAATTACATTCAGCTTTGG
The DNA here is from genome assembly GCF_019279795.1 of Protopterus annectens. Lineage (NCBI taxonomy): Eukaryota > Metazoa > Chordata > Ceratodontiformes > Protopteridae > Protopterus > Protopterus annectens. The sequence goes on along the minus strand of NC_056738.1, from coordinate 273,887,802 downwards.
AAACTGGACAGGTGACAGAGGTATTTCATAAGACAAACTAAACAACTGAGAAGATTGGATTATACTGGAACTTTGGAGGCATTATCACTATACATACTTAATTACAGACGTGTCATAAAAGATTTTATTACAACTAACTTGTAGGTGTATACATGGTGATTATTGTGGTGCAAATGCTGTAAGTAATAATGGAGGACAGTTATCCTCTACAATAAATAATTTCTTGTCAAGGCTATGACTAAAATACTGGGGGACTCTTTTCATAGCAGGGCTGGAAGATGGCGGAATATTATTCCTATTAGGATTTGTAAAAGAGACAAGAGACATTCAAACTATTTAAAAGAAAAAGTTGTCTGGATACATGTATAGGGAATAACAGTGTATAATAGTAGATATTTTGGTGGCAGACTCTTTGAAGGTCTGTCAAAGCTTTGAGTTTGATTTTCTAGCACTGAACATTGAACCTCTTAGCACAAGAATTCTAGATAATGACAAAAATAAGCATCAAACAAAGGCCCCAAATCAGGACAGATTGTAAATATTGCTCTTATAAACTTGGAGTGTTGCTAGAATAATGGGTTTTACATTAGCATGCACCTTCTGGTGGATATGAAGTCTGAAACTCAAATTTCTGTTATTATTTATTGATTTCAGTCCTTAATGATTTGCCCCAAAACCACAAATTTTATGAGGAACAAATGAAAATTTTGAGGGTAAATCTGGACACTGTGTGAAAATCTGGACAACCGAGAGGTATGGCAGCAAGACTACGGAGCTCTAATGTCAGCGTTGCCATATCTCCCTATTGATGAAGCATGTTTCACTCACCAGTGGGTTACCATTATGGAATAGTTCCTTTAGTCCTATGTTGTTTAGAATGGATGTCTATAAGTAAAATGACACATCTAGATATTTATTTATTTTACATTTGTTGACCGGGCTAGTCTAACTGGATATATGTCCATTTTCAGTAGAGGCCCGGAGAGAAAAGCTCCAAAGAAAAAAATCTAAATAGTTGAAACACTAATAAAGGTTACAATAATATAGGCAAAGTACATATTTGTATACATTGTTACCGTTCATTTAATATGACAATACAATTTAGGAGATCACATAAGTTAAAATAAATTCTGAAGAAGTAATCTTACAGATGGTTACTTAACTTACAGTTCCTGATTTCTCTGGTAATAAGGGAGAAGAAAACTTAGTCAAAGTAAGGTAGTAGAAGTAAAAGTGTTAATAAAAATCAGTCAAAGATTAGTCAGGGTTACAACAAGGGCATAGCCAGTGTGCTTTAAGATGATTTTTAAGTTTTTGTTTGAAAAGTGTTAGGAAGGATAGTGATGTAAGTTCACTAGGTAGAAGGTTCCAATTTTTCCCAACTGTGTTTGAGAAGAGAGAGTCACCTGCCATGTTATTGGATTTACTTGTGCAAACTAGTAGTTTATTTGAAGAGCGTAGGGTGTTAAGATTTTTATAGGGGGTGATCAGGCTGGATAGTATTGGAGTATTATGAGGATGGTAAAGGGTATTATGGGCGATTGTAAGTTGGTTAAAATTAAGCTGATTCTGAAGTTCCAGCCAACCTAGTTGTTTTAGATTCTGACAGTAGTGGGTTCTGAAGGGTTTTCCAGTGGCAAATCTGGCAATATTATTGTATGATTTAGCCAGTATTTGAAGATTATTTTTAGACAGATTAGTATAAATAGGAGAGGCATAGAGAAGTGTTGAGATTGGATGGGAGTGGGCAATAGTAGATCTAGCTAATGGAGTAAGGAACAGTTTGATCCTATAGAGGGAGCCAATTTTTTGTTGACTGTTTTTACTGTGTTAATATGAGTATCAAAGTTAAGGTTGTTGTCAATTGTAACTTCTAGGAGTTTGGTTGTTAAATCAGGTGATATGAGTGTACCATTGTTAGATGTGACTGAGAAATCTATTGGGGTGGACTTACGGGTAGGAGTAAAGAGAAAGAGCTTTGTTTTTTTGGATTCAAGAGGAGGCAACGTTGAATAAACCATGTTTCTACTACGTTAAAACACTTTTTGAGTTATGGATTGCAGTTCAGATGAGGAGTTGGCTGAGAAAATAATTGTAGAGTCATCTGCATATTGTATACAAGTAGCGTGAGGAATTGCTAAGTGAAGATCATTGATGAAAATTGAGAATAGGAGAGGGCCTAAAATGGAGCCCTGAGGGACACCTAAGGTGACTGGTAAGTGGGAAGATAGGTTATTCTCCCAGAGCACAGCTTGCTGCCTATTAATAAGGCAGGAACTGAACCATTTTACAGCCTGTGCATCAAGAGAAAGAGATGTGAGAATAATTTTAAGTGGTTGGTGGTTTACCACATCAAAAGCTTTGGAAAGATCAATAAAAAGTGCTGAGGAGAGGATGTTGTCATTTCTGTTATTGTTAATGGAGTTAGAGAAGGAAAGGAGGGCAGTAGAGGTATTATGGAATGGCCTAAAGCTATGTTGGCACTCAGCTAGTATGTTGTTTTGAATTACATGGTTGAGTAGTTTATGAATGCATTTTCCATTATTTTTGCTAAGGGGGATAGTAGTGCTATAGGACAATAATTAGAAAGTTCGTTAGAGTTCCCACGTTTGTGTAGGGGGATAATGTAAGCGATTTTCCAGATTGCTGGAATTGTTCCCTCATTTATAGTTCTGTTTATGAGGAAGGATATTAGATAGGCTACAGCTGTAGCTGCTTTCTGCAGGTAGTTGGTCAGCTGATGGAGTACAAGGTTTTAGTTTTAGGATGAACTTGTAGATGAAGTGGGTTGGGATGGGTTGCAGTTGAAATGTAGGGAGAGAGCTAGTAATGGAGGTAGGTAGGCTTGAGCTGTCAGGTGCTAGTTGGTTTGCTAGAAACTGTACAGCTTCTGTGAAGAATGTATTGAAGGCATTAGCAGTTTACTTAGGGTTTTCATGGTTACTACCTAGTGGGGTTGGTGTGCTAGTTTGACCTGGGTGTAGGAGTCTATTTGCTTCAACATCCCGATAGGTTAGCATGTCTCAGCTGCTATCATCCAACCACATTAATATGATTTTTGCCATCATACTTATTCCAGCTCTGCACACATTTAGTCCACATTTACAAACACACAAACAACTTGAATGAACCTCTGTTGCTACACACACACACACACACACACACACACACACACACACACACACACACACATATTTGCTACCACTATCTTCACAGTTCTACTCTAATTTTAAAACAAGAAAACACCCCTTTTGTGGTTTTTTTTTTTTTTTTGTTAGCACTGTTTATAGAGTTCTATTCATAGCTCACATCTCATAGGTACTTATTAGACTGTTGATCTATGAAGATCTTAAGAATCCTAGCCTTACACTCAAATGGTACTTTTTGGCCCCTACATTTTGCATACGAATAACCCAGAGATGGTATATATATTTGTCTAAATTATATTTGAAGAGAGTAATAGAAGAACTTTGTTAGAAAATGGTTTCGTAGGTGTTTGTGTTACCACTGGATTTGTGTAATAGTACTGACAGAATAGGATCTATAGAAGCTCTATACACAAGACAGAAGTTGTCTCTTAGTAGTCTGTATGGATGCCCCGCCCTGTGATAGTGTAGTGTACTGGCTCACCTTCAGTTCTGCGCAGGAGTGGGCGTGGCTCCAGTGATTGGCGTGAAAAGTTGCACATGAAATAAGGCATGATTGAGCGGTGCAGCAGAGCAGGTCTTCTTCATCTTTATGAAACATTTAAATATGCCATTAAAAAGTGGCTTGTGTATCCTTTGGGTCTGGTATTATTATGAGCTTTTGGTATGACGTGGGAGAGGACTTTATGTGAGTCTGGTTTGTAATATTTAGAAAAATCTCGCACTGTTTCCATAACCTCAATTAGGGTTGCCACCTTTTCAAATGGCCAAAGTGGGACATTTTCGGTACAAACATCAGATTTTACAGGCCGACACATACCCACGGTCAGTACACAGGATGGAACTTAACTTTTTGCCTAAATAAAAGCTTATTCTTGTAGCATTTTAGTTGCTTATTCTATTTCTTATAACATTTAGGTATTTTAGATACAAAATAACTGTTTTATGCAACTATTACATAAAATATAGGAAATAATTTTGTCCTAAAATCTCAGGACATTTGCCATTTTTTAATTTTTTTTGTCAGGACACAACTGCCCAAAGAGGGACTGTCCCTCACAAAGTGAGACAGGTGGTAACCCTAACCTCAATTCAACACCTTTTCGTTAGTGTCAGTTAATGTGAAACAATTCTTTGGAAAGCTAAATAGGGCAACCCAAAATAGAAATTTTAAACATTGCTCTTCAAACTTAAAGCAAATCATTTTGCTATAAAGTCTGAAACAAATTTTGTCATATTTTCAGTTTATGACGTGTCAATAATTTGCTGCAAACCAAATTTTGGAAACAAATGCTTCTGCGAAAAATCACACAGGCTAAATGCATGTCTTATTTCAGAACAAATAGGACGTGTATAAGTGATATTGACGGGTAAACCAGTTGCACTGTATAAAGGCAGTTTAGTTATGAAGTTCTTTATATTGTTTAAGTAGAACAACGGCAGCACTCAGATTTAAGCAGTTGCAGAATAAAGGAAATTTCCATATTACATACATCAACTCCTGCTTACTATTGCCTTTGTTTCTTTCCCTGCAGCACCCCCTACAACAGATGAGACTGGGGATTTCCAAACGTCCAATTGGCGAAACATGACCATTGGGACTCTGCTTCTTAAAAACTTGAGGTATGTTCGCCAAAATTATTCAGGATTTAACTTTATGGAAATATCTAGGGAACACGGTAGTTCTGGTTCATAACTTCTGGTAGATGATGTGTATTTTTGATCTTCAGCATGTGCACATTGTCATACGTTTACACTGTTTAATCAGTAACTATCCGGGTTTTAAATGTAAAAGATACATAACTTCAAGGCAGTTAATTTGTTCCTTTTAAAGAACAGATTCACCGAATCACTTAAAATTTTTAGAAGTCTAGGTGTTTTTCTGAAGCTGCTGGTATCTAACACTTACATAGGAATTCAGGTTGGCAACAAAGTGCCTTGAAAATTTGAAAAATAAGGTTAAATATGAATTGAAAAAAAAGAAAATCATAGGTAATGCTTTAAAATTAAAATAAGATTGTTCATCTGGTTCTACTTGTGAAAATGATCCAGACAAAAACGTGACATAGTGCAAATTCCTTTTCAGAGAGGCCCAAACCAAATCCATGAAGAAATCTTTCAAGACACCCAACCTGATGGTGGCATGTGCTCGAACCATCAGGAATTAACCAAGCAAGCTGTTCAAATTTACTGTTACAGGCACCCTCCAACTGGAACTCACAGGCCTTCCTACACGAATGATACCACCCATTACTTGACAATTACCCAAAGCGGGAACATATAACCCAAAATAGCCAAAATTCCTGGATTCAACCAAATGCCTGGACAAAGCACCATCCCGAAAACGTACTCATTCCTGAATATTAAAAGTCACTTCTTTAAATCACCAGGATGAATGAAGTCTTCAACACACAACGGGGAGAGTTTGCCATCATACTTATTCCAGCTCTGCACACATTTAGTCCACATTTGCAAACACACAAACAACTTGAATGAACCTCTGTTTCTACACACACACACACACACACACACACACACACACACACACACACACACACACATTTGTTACCACTATCTTCACAGTTCTACTCTAATTTTAAAACAAGAAAACACCTCTTTTGTGGGTTTTTGTCAGCACTGTTTATAGAGTTCTAGTCATAGCTCACATCTCATAGGTACTTGTTAGACTGTTGATCTATGAAGAATAAGATCTTAAGAATCCTAGCCTTACACTCAAATGGTACTTTTTGGCCCCTACATTTTGCATACGAATAACCCAGAGATTGTTGTCTCTTAGTATTCTGTATGGATGCCCCTCCCTGTGATAGTGTAGTATACTGGCTCACCTTCAGTTCTGCGCAGGAGTGGGCGTGGCTCCAGTGATTGGCGTGAAAAGTTGCACATGAAGTAAGGCATGATTGAGCGGTGTAGCAGAGCGGGTCTGCTTCATCTTTATGAAACATTTAAATATGCCATTAAAAAGTGGCTTGTGTATCCTTTGGGTCTGGTATTATTATGAGCTTTCGGTATGACGTGGGAGAGGACTTTATGTGAGTCTGGTTTGTAATATTTAGAAAAATCTTGCACTGTCTGTTTCCATAACCTCAATTAGGGTTGCCACCTTTTCAAATGGCCAAAGTGGGACATTTCCGGTACAAACATCAAATTTTACAGGCCGACACATACCCACGGTCAGTACACAGGATGGAACTTAACTTTTTTGCCTAAATAAAAGCTTATTCTTGTAGCATTTTAGTTGCTTATTCTGTTTCTTATAACATTTAGGTATTTTAGATACTAAATAACTGTTTTATGCAACTATTACATAAAATATAGGAAATAATTTTGTCCTAAAATCTCAGGACATTTGCCATTTTTAAATTTTTTTGTCAGGACACAACTGCCCAAAGAGGGACTGTCCCTGACAAAGTGGGACAGGTGGTAACCTTGAAACAATTTTGAATATTTAACTTGAAAATACTTTAATATTCATTCACACCGGATGAATATTGAAGTCTTCCAACTGACGTACAACGGGGGAGAGTTTTGGGCGGTGCTTGCTACTGCCCATCTGTTGAGCCAGTACACTACGGTATCGCCCGACGCCCTTTATATAGTTCCACTGTACTGCTTCCAGTTTACTCATGGTAGTTTTCTTATAAGGTTTCCATATTATTATTCCATACTCTTGCCAGTGTGTAATGTACCTTATACTGCTTTCATCATCTCTGATTCCCTAGATTTTATAAATAGTTAATACAGCCTATAGTTTTATAACTATCATTAACCAATTTGTAGATATGATCAGAAAAAAATCAACGCCGGAGCTACCCATATACCAAGCCAAATCTAAGGTTTCAGTCAGTCTGTGCTGTATTAAAAATCAACCCTTTACATCCAGAATTTGTGACAAAGTGAAAAAAATAATAATTATACAGAAGACCCCCCAAAATAAGGATACCTTTTAAATACTGATATTTTTTTTAACTTAAAACGTTGATAGAAAAACAGGATGTCTATTAACTATTTTCTGAAGTTAGGAAACTATATAAATCACTAGGTTTATGTAAAAGACTTGTTTTTGCATAATACAGCCGCTCAAACACGGACTCGTGCAAAAGCAGGGAAGAGTGGTAATCCTATGCCGCTCAACCTCTTAGAGCAAGAAATCTATCTGGACAAGGGCATAAATAATAGGGGGGCAAAGCCCCCAAAATAGGTAAAATTTTTAAACATTGCTCTTACAAACTTAGAAAGCTGACAGAATAACAGGTTTTGCTATAAAGTCTGAAACAAATGTCTTGTCATTATTTTCTCTCTTCGGTTTTTAATGACGTGTCAATAATTTGCTAGCAAACCAAAATTTTAGGAAACGGGGCAAAAACCTGGACATTCTGCGAAAAAATACACAATTGACAGGCTAGTCCAATTTATTTGCTATGCATTGTCTCTATTTCAGAGAACCAATACTAGAGACGTGTACAAGTGCATCTCAGTACTACGACCGGGTAGAAACCTACGTTTGCACTGTATAAAGGAAGCAAGTTTAGTTGCGCACTACGAGAAGTTCCTTTCAATATATTGCAGGTACGCAGTTTCGCAAGTAGTAATAACACGGCAGTCACTCAGATTCTGAAAAAGCAGTTGCAGGAATAAGGAAACTTTCACATATCACATACATCTTCCAACTTCCCTGCTTACTCGTATTGCCTTCTGTTTCCTTCCCTTGACTTGATGCACTCAAATCCCGCCCTCCTTACAATACTTTGTTATGAGTAAGTAGATCGTGGGGATACCGTTTGCCAACACAGTCTTTCAATTGGCAGAAACATTGACCTTACGTGGGATTGGTTGACTCTGCTCTCGTTACAAAACTCTGGAAGCGGGTGTCTGATGCTGTCGTGCTTGTTGCTGAAATATTAGTTCCCATGGTTTATTTAACTTTATGTGAAGTTTTATAGTTGCTGTAGGTGGGGAAACATCATCAGGTTAGTGTCTGAGTTTTCATAATTTCTTCTGGTAGATGCAGGATTTGTTTGTATTTTGTAGAAGTGCTTTCAGCATGTTGTCACATTTTTAGTTCATTGATCTGTTTTATTTTCGACTGTCTTAAAATCAGTAGACTCTTTGATCCAGGGTTTTAAAGTTGTAGAAATGCATTACATATACTTGCAGACTTATGTGCAAGTTAATGGTTGTATAATTCGTTTCTTTTCTGTTTTATTTTTAAAGCAAACCAATTATGTTTGCTTATCACAAAGCTGATTTAGTACAACTTTTGAAATATTTTTGAGAGCAGTTCTAGGATTGTTTCATATAGCGTAATATGATGCAGTGCCATATGTCTTGGTCATTTTTTTCTTGCATTTGTCTTGGTGTAGAGCACTCATTCATACTGATCAGTTGCAGGCTTGGCCTGGGAAACATGCAAAAAAAGTGCCTTGAAAAGTTCTAGACAATAATCACAGGATATGTATAATATGATATTGGGGAAAGGTATGCAAAACAGATGCACACAATGCATAGGTAAAATAGCTGTTTTAAAAGTTATAAATAATGATGTGTTCTATTCTGGTTTCTTACCTTGTTAGAACAATGATCACAGTGGAACACTTTTATTGATTTATTTTACATTTGTTGACCGGGATAGTCTGACTGTATATATGTCCATTTTCAGCAGAGGCCCAGGGAGAAAAGCTCCAAGATAATAATACACATTGAACATTTAGTAAATGCTAGTTTCAAGCAGATTATAGTCACCTTACATTGCCCCCACTTATCATGAAGGGATTCTCATCCCTCACCAAAAGGATAAAGGGTCTCAAAAATCTGTCCTATGCTGCCCGGCCATGTCAAACCCAGATTTGATGAATATGCTTCACCTCAAAAATCTAGATCCATCAGAGCCACAAGAGGGATAGATTCATCACCCAAAGACTCCTATGCTGTGGAACAATGTTCAAGAGAAATCTTGACCAATGGATGGGAGACAGATAGCCTAGTATGAACCTATGAACCTATAAGCAATACCAGCATTTAACACATATAGTACTAACTTATAATAAAAAACTTTACAAAATATAACATTATTTTCAAAGTTCTATATACTTAACATTTCATTCAGGTTTAAAACACGTTGAACAGCAGTTATACAATTGACCCTTCCTGAAATGGAGTGGTAGAAAAAAAGTTAGAAGTAGTTGAAGGTAAGGCACCTAAGAAATAGAGGTCACTAGTCAGGGTTAGTGCAAGGACATAACCAATGAGTTTTTAAGTATTTCTTGAGTTTGTTTTTGAATTGAGTTAGTGAGGGTTACAGGGTCAAGTCAGCTGGGACTCCATTCTATGTTTTTCCAACAGAGTTGGCAAACAGTCCCCAAATGAGTAGTTGGATTTGTATGTTTGAACTAGGAGTCTAGTGGATGATTGCAGTGGCCAGGTGCTGGCGTAGGGGCTGATAATATTTTTTAGTGCAGGTGCGTTTTCTGGTTGGCGAAGGACTTTATGTGCCAGTATTAGCTGGTTGAACTGCAGTAGGCTTGGCATTTTAAGCCATTCTAGGCAATTTAGGTTCTGACAGTGGTGAGTCCGGTAGGCTGTGCCAGTAACAAATCTGGCAGTGTTGTTATAACAGGATGATAGTTTATTAAGATCTGTTTTGTTTAAGTTGGAGAATAGAGGTGAGACGTAGAGAAGAGATGATAGCAGATGGGAATGGGCAATTGAAGTTCTAGCAGGTGGGGTAAGGAAAGGTTTGATTCTATAAAGAGAGCCAAGTTTTTTATTAATGGTTTTGATAGTTTGATTGATATGCACATCAAACTTCAGGTTGTTATCAACTATGACACCCAGTAGAGTAGTTTAGTTTGGGGTTCTGGGGAGATGATAGTGCCATTGTTAGCAGTTATGTTGAAGGATGACAGGAGGGTCCTGCATGTGGCGGAGAAGAGAAGCAGCTTAGTTTTGTTGGGGTTTAGGATTAGATGTTGATTGGAGAGCCATTTGTCCACTGTATTGAAGGTATTTTGGGATAATGTGAATAAAGTAGCTGATGAGGTGTCAGAACAAATCAAGGTGGAGTCATCCGCATATTGAATGCAGGTAGCATCTGGGATGACTGAATGAAGGTTGTTGATAAAGATGGAGAAAAGAAGGGGTCCTAGTATCGAGCCCTGGGGGACTCCTAATGTGATGGTTAGGCGAGATGATAGCTTGTCCTGCCATAGGACTGCCTGTTGCCTGCCCTGCAGGTAGGATTGAAACCATTGGAGTGCATGGTTGTTTAAGGAGAAGGCCTTCAAGGTATTTATAAGCATTTTGTGGTCAGCCATGTCAAAAGCCTTGGATAGATCTAGAAAGAGTGCTGAGGATAGTTTGTTATTATTGTGGTTGTGGTTAATGACATTAGAGAAAGAGAGGAGGGCAGAAGTAGTACTGTGGTGTGGCTTAAAGCCATGCTGAAAGTTGGACAACAGCTTGTTCTATGTGAGGTAGTGCATGAGCTATATGTGTACACACTTTTCCATAATTTTAGCTAGAGGTGACATTAGCTATGGGTCTAAAGTCTGACAGTTCAGTGGAACTGCCTCCTTTATGGAGAGGTATGACATTAAAGATTTTCCATATAGTAGGCACAGTAGCTTCACATATAGCTCTGTTGATCAAGATTGAGATGGGGTATGCTATGGTGTTAGCAGCCTTTTGCAGATAGTCTGCTGGGAGGAGGTCGGCAGCCAGGATGGTGGGTCTTTGTTTCTTAAGTAGGGCATGAATAAGTTGAGTAGGAACAGGTTGGAAGGTAAAGTATGTTTGGGTACTGGGTGTGGCTACATTAGAATTAGAGCCATTGGGAGAGAGCTGGCTGGCTAGAGACTGGATAGTCTCTGTGAAGAAGCTGTTGAAGTTATTAGCAATGTCTACTGGAGATTTTTGTTGGGAAGCTGAGGGGGGCGGAGTGGCGGTTTGGCCTGGGTGGAGTAGTTTGTTTATTCCTGCCCAGAATGTTTGAGGTTTGTTATGGTGTTTTTGCAGTAGATTGCAGTAGTGGTTCTTTTTGTCTAAGGTTATGGATTTTTTGGTGTCTTTCCTTAGCTGTCTGAATCTTAGTTGATTACGTGGGGCTTTTGTTTTTCAGTAGGTGGCCCATACTTTGTTTCTGAGTGAAATTTTGGTTTTGGTATCTTTAGAAAGCCATGGTGAAATATTAACTTTGGTTCTAATAGAGCGGCTGGGAGCATGGGAGTTAAGAATAGCAAGGAATTTGGTGTTAAAGTATGCTACTGCTTCATCTAGGGGGAGACATTTTAGTACTGACCAGTTGCGTGCCTTAAGTTTATTTTGAAACTTGGTGAGAATAAAATTCTTGTTGTTTCTTAATGTTCTAGAGGTGGGTTGGTAGGAGCAGTCTACTTTGAGCTTGGTTACATAGATGAGACAGTGATCACTTAGGTCATCAGGTAAAGTGCCTGATTTATAACATTAAAGATGGGTATTGAAGAGTATCTAGTCTAGGATACTTTCCTTGTTATTGGGTTTTCCTGTCCTGTTGGGGGAGGTTATGATTTGAGTAAATCCATAGAGGTTTATGTGGGTTGTGGGGGTTTCACAAGAGCAAGTGTTCCAGTCAATGTTGAAATCCCCAAGAACAATTGTTTCTTGGAGGTAGTTATTGGATAACAAAGTCTTTTAAGGTTTCTGTGTTCCTCCCTAGGGGAATGTAGACACAGACAATGTTTACATTTTTGTTTTTGTTAATTTGTGGTTTTGAGATAAGATACTTTTCTGCTTTAGTTAGGAAAATAGACTAGTATATAACAGCATACAATTGTGAATTAAAGCTTTGTAAAGTTTGCAAGACAAGAACAGTGTTTTTAAAGCATACTAATGCTAATAAAAAAAAATGGTAAAGTTTACATGGCCAGCACACTATATTAAATGCATACTAACATTAATAGGTGAGAGCTAAAACTTAACAGTATACAATATGGTTAGAGGTGAAAGAGAGTATACAATAGAAGAGGAAAAAATAAAATGGATAGGAAGAGAAATAAAACAAGCTGACTTCTGTTATGAGACTAAGCTGACACAAGTTTTGAGACCATTAACATGTATGCATATAAAATACAAACAAATGGGGTGAAGCTGGAGTAAGGAGAATTATTAAGGACTATAGAAAGTGTGAAAGTATTTGATAGAGAAATAACTAAATTGATTTAACTGGTAATATTTTGGGTGATATGATATGAAATAGTATGATTACAGTTTGCTGTTTTCTTTTTTGGGAATATTTGCTCATTAAGCTGAGAAGAAACTTGGGAGTAAGGCTAGCTAATTAAGGTTTGCAGGTAGTGATTCCCTCAGTTTAAGACCTAGAAGCAAATTGTGCTTAATGCAGTGAAGTTAGTTCTTGGTGTATGTAATATTAGACCTTCATGTGTCCGATTTCTTAGGTTGCAGACTTGGGATCTCAAAATCTGTTTTGCAGCTGGGGAGGGAAACTTTCTAAATGTAACAGCTTAAATAGCTGTGAACCAAGAAAAAGATCTGCTCTTTGTTTGACAGGCAGTCATCTATCTGTCTGTTCTGCAGTGCACCCATAGTTTGCATATTTTTTCATGGGATAGGAAATTTGCAAAGTGGCAGATGTCCATATTTTCAGTAGTTGTATCTTTTTTCTTAATGTTGAAAAAAATAGTAATACTATAAGGGAAATGGCTTAAAATTATATGAAAGTCTGAATTCCAGTCTTGTCTCAATTTTGATAAGAAATAACAGCAATTAACAATGTGGCCTGCTACAGATCACCCTCCATGACCCAGGACTACCACTCTGCCTTTCTGGAGACACTGGAAAACATGAAGGTCCTACTGAACACCCTGATATTGGGCGATTTCAATTACCCTATCATTAACTGGGAAAACTACTTAAGTACAAACTCCCAGGCTCGGCGCTTCCTGGAATTTATCAACTCAAACGCCCTGGATCAGCTGTTAAACTCCCCTACCAGAGGTGAAAACATACTGGACCTGGTCATCACCAACATGGGTGACAGGTGTTCCGCACTGGAGGTCAACCTGTCACTGGTTAGATCAGACCATAAACTAATCACTTTGGATGTGTACACCCCACCACCACCCCCAACCAAGGAAACCACAGGGAAAAACTTTTCTAAAGCAAACTTCACCTTACTTAAGACAGAGGTGGTAAATTTCACAGTCCCTATGCTAAAGGATAACGCTGCCCAAGATGCAGAATCCTTTACAAATGCACTCTGAGCACCTACAAGGATGCATGGATCGTGCCATCCCTAGCAAAACCAAGACTCGCTCCCCTAAGAGAAAGAAACCAGTCTGGTGGACCCCTGCCATAAACAGGTTATACAATAAAAGGAGGAAACTAGTTCAGAAAAAAAGCAAATCCCAAGAAGGAAAGACATCCCTGATCAGTATCAGTAAGAAACTAAGGTCCTTCATAAAAATCATCCAAGGCTAACTTCGAAAGAAAAATAGCTAAGGATTCAAAAGATAACCACAATGCCTTCTTTAGCTATGTCGAGAATCTAAGTGGCAACTCGCAGATATGCTCTGAGCTAGTGCAAAATAGCACAAAATATACTGAACCTACTGATATTGCCAGCATCCTGGCAGATAGATTCGGTGCAAACTTCACCCTCCTCTCACCTCCAAAAGGGCCCACAGCAATACCGGAAAAGTGTAGTATCCCGGAAATCACAGATGCACAGGTGAAAACACCCTTTCAAAAGTCAAAAACACAGAGTCAGTGGGGCCAGATGGTGTCCCAGGATACGTCTTGCACGAATTACAGAACAAACTAACCCCCCACCTAAACATGCTGTTCAACCTCAGCCTCTCCACAGGCTGCGTGCCCATAGAATGGCGCACAGCAATGGTTATTCCACTCCACAAAGGATGGGCCACAACTGACCCTGGTACCTATCGCCCCATAAGCCTGACTAGCCTGGTCTGCAAGGCAGTGGAGCGCATCATCATGGAACACATTAACAAAGACATTGGGAACCTCCAAACACTTGACCCGACCCAGTTCATCTTTGATAAGGGCAGATCATACCTACTAAACCTGGTTGACTTCTTTGAGACAGTCACCAAGGCCATAGACGAGGGAAAGGTGGTTCACACAGCCTACCTTGACCTCACCAAGGCGTTCAACACCATTCCTCACTCAGGTATTATAGAAAAAATTACCAGCCTGAACATAAACCCCTATGTCACAAGATGGGTTGCCAACTGGCTTACAGACAGAACTCACATGGTAAGAATAGCAGACACCAGGTCCGACTCTAAACCAGTCACAAGTGGTGTCCCACAAGGCTCGGTCCTGGGACCCCTACTGTTCGGCATATACTTCTCAGAAGTACAGGCAAACACAGGAGGAATATGGCTAACGAAGTTCACCGATGACCGCAAACTGGGAGCCATAATTGACTGTCCGGCTGACACGGACATCCTCCAAAAAGGCCTTAATGAGACGGACACCTGGTGTCAAAAGTCATGGCCTTGAGCTAAATGCCAAAAAATGCATAGTCATCCCGTTTGGGAAAAACAAAACACCCACGATTTACCACATAGGTGGCAGCCCCCTTAATACAGAAGAGGTAATAAGAAATCTGGGGACCCAGGTAGATAGTAATTTCTCCTTTGACAATCATATTGCCAAAGTAGTTAGGAAATCCTTCTATGTGGCCCATCTAATTACTAAAGGGTTCGCATCTAGAAATAGAGGTTATAGTGCCCCTCTACTTGTCACTCATCAGACCCATCATAGAGTACAATGCCCCATTTGGGATGTACCTCACAAGACACTTCCAACAGCTGGAAAGACCACAAAAATATCTCACCAAGAGGATTACTGGCCTCAAACATATGTTCTATGCAGCCCGACTGAAAAAACTCCGGCTGTACTCTGTGGCATATCGCTTACTTAGAGGTGATCTCTGCCTGACTTAAAAAGCCGTGTCCAACTCATAATTGATGGACATGCTCCACCTAAAGAAATCCAAGTCAATGCGAGCCACTCGCTCTAGTGAGCTAAACATCGCCACAACAATAAATAGAACACACTGGAGGGATAGATTCCTGTCACAGAGACTCCTCCATGCTTTGGAACAAAATTCCTAACTACATTAGGCAGAGCCCCTCACTAACACTCTTCAAGAGAAACCTTGACGAGTGGATGGGTAACAGAAAATGCACCCCTGGGATCACTTCATTGGCTCTGCTTGACAGAGGCTCAGTTAATTAATCAATGGGGCGGCGGAAGCCGACACACTCTGGCTAGGCTTATAAATGCCCTCAGGCAGGTAGCCTCGTACCTACCTATAAACTGCAGTATAGTAATAGTCAGTAATGTTGACCGCATTGCAAAGTTACAGTAAGAAATCCCGAAGCAGTGGTAACCATAGGATTTTCTGATTTTTTTTTTTTTTTGCTGTCTGGTTTTGTTACAGGACAGCACGGACTACATTCTGCACATTATGTCAGACATTATATATTCACAGAATTTCTTTATCTTCTAGAGCACTGTCGTCCACCATTGGCTTGGAATTTATCAGAATAATAAATAAGTGAAACAACTCATTTAAATATACACTGTGAAGCAAAACATATGATCAGAATAAACTAATTAAACATACTTAAGCATTAAGACAACATTTTTAAATACTTTTTAATGTACACCTTATATAAATTAATACTCTCTTTTAGATAAAATTTAGCTAGACTTCTGTTCTTCAAAAAACACTTAATGTTGTCAGCCTTCTTTTCTTCAAAAAACACTTAATGTTGTCATTCAAATCAGGAAATCTGTCAGCATTAAACCTGATTTGCCCCTTAGCTTCCTCATAGACGGATTGTTTTAAAGTCACACCCCTGTAATACCATGGTTGATGATCTAACACGCTGTATATAAACTTATTTTTCGTTCCCATACAAATATGAGTATGTCTAAACAAAGCATTGGTTTCATTGCAATTTGTAACTACACAAGTATGTTCTTTAATTCTAGCACTCATTTTTCTAGTTGTCATTCCTAAATAAAAATATGTGCAATGTAAGCAATCTGAGAGCAGATGGATGTATGTTTTCATTAATACCTTGCACATATACAAATGAATCTTCCTGTATGTAGCAACAGTAGTGGCAAAAATGCGTTTAAAAGTACCATTCACTTTAGAAGTCAAAAGTAAATCACCCTTAGTATTATCCTGCTGTAATACAAATTTAAAATTACCACTTGTTTTATAATTAAACTTTGGATTGTCCACAACACTGAATTACCCCAGCAATGTCCCAGTTCTTACTAGTCACATGTTTAATTGATAAACTATCCACATTAATACTCAAACTAAACATTATTATCTCTGGTTTTGTTATATAATAATTTGGACACAAAACCAAACTTAAGTAGTGTAGAAAATTTTCCATTACTGCTTTCAATAACTCACTACCAGTTTTGCTTAAATAGTTAATGTCATACCCCCTATCTAAACACATCTGAGTAGTGAATGAAACTTTTATAAAATCATAGTCGTGTGTTGTTAACCTGGAGGCATGAATATATTGACCTTTGGGGATATTCTTTTTCATAAATCTGGGATGATTACTTCTAAAGTGAACATAACTATTAACAAAAGTACTTTTTCTATGTATTGTACTATCAAAACTCATCGATAGCACATCTGTATCCAAATAATTAATACTGTGCAAATAGACCCAACCGTAAATTCAGAAAAACTTAGTCATTCAAGTTAATTCAAAAAATATATACTTGATCACAAGTTCCACCCCCAAAAATTTTAATTCAACATTTCTTTTATAAAATATAACTTTATATTATAAAGTAACAGTAGGAAAAATGTAACATTCCCAACAAACAAGAACTAAGCAGAAGACAGAGGAGATGTAGCTCCCATCACCACTCCACTAGCGTGTTTGCAATGTCTATAATTAAAAATGAAATAATTATTTTCCAGTAATAATTCCACTGAAATACATAAGGTGTTAATAAATGTGTTGGTGTAACTAGTCATCTTTGCTAAATAAGACCTAACAACATCAATTCTATCCCAAAATGGAATACTGATAAACAAGGACTTAATGTCTATGGTGAACATAATAATTCACTCCTCAATGTTTATAATTCCTAAATTTATCCAAAAAAAAAGCAAGACTCTTTCAAGTAACTATTCAACCTTTGTACCTTTGGATTTAAAACACTATCTAAAAATAGCGATATTCCGTCTGTAATAGACCCTTTATACTGATCACATGTTTTACTTCTTAATGCACATTTACATTAGAAGGTTTGCTACTTAGTTGGAGCATGTAACTCCATGCCCACATAAAATGCTCTGCATTCCGTATTGTATTTCTGGTGAACTGAAGGGTAGGGTGGGGAGTAGGAGGCTCAGAAACATATTATTGGTTTTATAGATTCTTAGATTCCCCAAGGCCACTAAGTCTTATGACCACTCACACCTTGCTAGTACCCTCTTTAGGCTGTACCTCCTTTCTCTAGATGGTACTCTACCAGTCCATCCCAGAGTATATTTGTGGATACCCATCCCCCATCCAGTCATCTAGGCTATGTTTAACGTCAGATGGTGAGTTGAACTGGTTAACATGCAGGAGAAGTTTATTCCAGAGGTTTGGGAGATGCTGGGTTATAAACTTGTCCCTCCATAATTTTATTTTTGGTTGAAGATTTAGGTTTTTGTTTCTAGTATTAGTGGAGATGGTGGACTTTTGGAGATAAAGTACAGAACAATTGGGTGTCTAATGACACACTAAGTGAGATGAATATCTCCCCTTAAAAGTCTGAAAGACACTGAATAAAAGGGATAGAGCTTCCAGCCTCTGTTGGTAGCTCATGGACTTTAGGTCTGTGATCTCTCTAGTTAGGAACCTTTGGGCTCTTTAGGATTTTCTCTCATTAAACATATCATACAATAAAGGGCATGTTAAGCTCTCTAATTTGCCTGATGAATGCTTAGTATTAGGGAGTGATTACCTCTTTAGACTCTGATGATGTTCCTTTAGTAATTAGGTAAATAAAAGGATTTCTTGGTAACCATTTTCACTTTCACACTGATGGATTTAGTCAAGAGAGCGTTATCAACCCAAATGCTCAAGTCCCTGATTACATTTTTATTTTGTAGGGGTGTGTTGTTTATAGAATATAAGGGGAGGGTTTGTCTACCAAAAGTGATGATAACGACAGCTTTTAGCATTTAATTTGAGCCCCTTTTTAGTACATCAAGGGTTTACTAGGAAGAATTCATTCTGGAGAATTTGGGTGTCAGAGGGTGACTTGACAACAACCGACAGTTTGCATTCATTTGCAGACTTTGTTAGCTGCAAGGTTTGGCTTTCTACTTGGAGAACTGAGAAGTAAATGTCAGAAAGGAGAGGTCCCATTACCAAGCTCCGAAGGACATCCACTGGTTACTTTCATATAGTATGATAAGACACCTGCAGCTCTCATTTGTGGGTTGGGTTTTGACAGTTTTCATGGCTAGAAAACCATTACAGATGCATTGTGCCAGGTAATGTTGACAGCATGGAAACGTCATGAAATTGGTCTTAATGCATTTGTTTACGTTGAGTGTAAATCAGCATGTAGTTTTAGATAACCTTTGTGTCTGTGACACCATGGGTAATATTCACAAATGCAGCGCATAACTGTGTAGGGCTGATATGCATGAAATAACACTTACAAAAGCTCGGTAAAGTTCATAAAACCCCAGCAAGTGTGGATTTTGGATTGATTCTCCATGTTTGGAGTTTGGAACAATCTGGGTATAGGGTTGGTACGTTAATGAGGTGAGATGACATTTTACACTATTTAGAATCCCAGAAATTCTGAAGCTGCAGACTAACTATAGCTTAAATCAAATTGCTGTGGTATTTCTATCCACAAAACTGATCAGATGCTAAGCAATATTGGCAAATGCAGAATGCAAAAAAAAAAAAAATCTGCAAAATGAGTACAGAGTACATGCATGTGACTGTTGCGTTTGGGCATGCCCACTAATGAGAACTAATGGATCCAGATCCATTCTTTATTAATGCAAATGAGATTTTCTGCAGTCATGGCCAACAAGCCAAGAATGTTTTGTGACTCAGTGGATTGAGAATTTCTTTGCACTGACATAACCAGTACTGTAACAGGTATGGGAGTGGCATATGTAGTTGTATACATATTTTTATAGTCAGGCACTGTTATGTACACTGTTATGTACTTGTGTATTATTTTGGACAATTACTGATCCATGTATATATTGTGTGTGAACAAGTGCTGTACACTCCAGTAGTCTAGTCTGTGGCTCTGCCCCTGATTTAGTGTGTCTACCCCCTGTTCTGAACTTGTGCCATCTGTTAACCTCTGTGCTGTGTCACTTGAACACAGTCTAGTATGGTGTGTTGGCACATCCATGCATGAATTAAGACAGCCCACATTTTGTGTAGTTAACATATTATTAGCACAATAGCTTTCTGTGAACCATATTACAGGATTATGTGTGGACCTTGGTGCTCAACTTGCATTTGTATTACTTTTCCTGAGGTTTGCAAATCTGGCTGCTAGTCACTACGTAAAACTGGATAGGGATGCCATCATTTCTCAGCTACAGAGTGGAAACATTTGTACATTTTCTGTTTCAGAAGTGCTGCTTTTCAAGAGTTTGGGGAGGTGGGCATTTGCCAGTACTAACTATTTACTTGTGGAGCATTGGCAATCTTGCATTATGCTGGTATGGAGTAATGGAGTGGCAGAGCAGTAGATTACATCTTCATACAAGGTGCTGTTTGTGTGACTGAAATAATTCAGGGTCCCAATGGCAAACTGCACCGTGAAGTTCTACCATGCATCAAACAGCTTGGCATGTAGGCTATGTTAATTCAGTAGTACACAGAACCACTTTCCTTTTAGGTTTGGCATTAATTGTGCCATGCTAATGCTGCACTATTCTGTTAATACATAGTCAAGAGAAGTTTATGACCTAATATAGGCAGGAGGCTCCCACCTCTGTGATGCAGAGGGATAAAAGTCTCACTGCATTCCAGACGACTAAACTTCAAGTAACATCTAAAGAACTAGAAAAGAGAGCTGGGGAAATGGCAAAGAGCTGTTGATGCTAGCTGTCTCTTTCTGGGGGAAGAGATGTTTTCAGTCATCCGACCACCACCATTCAAGTTAAGGCTTGGATGCGGTGAAAAGTGGACTGGACCTGGGATGTAGGCTTAACTATCCCAAGCCAGTGATAGTAGCCTTTATTAGTGTGTGCTTGGAAGCGCACACACATGGGGATGTTGCAGGAAGACCTTTGCTGAAGTGGATACTCTTGTGATCCCCCTAGAGGTTGGATAGGGCCTGATTTGGAAATGTTCTCATTGCCAGGATCCTATCAAGGGTACACATCATGTCCGTGGCTGCTTTCTTAATAGCCTGTCTTTGGTTCATGCCCCTGTGCTGGTAATACCCTGTACTGGATGAACAAATGAGCTCAGGACTGATTGATAGGGGAAGGCTCAGGGGTCAGCAGTCATGATGGCCAAAAGCATATAAAATAAAAGCAAATAAGGGGAATAGTGCTATTTGTTTTACATGTTTTGTTTTCAGAGAATAACATTGCACTGTGGCTACCCCAGTTTCCACATGCACGTCATCTAGTGTGCTGGCTGTGCTTCTCTTTTTTTCCTCGGAGGGGTGGGCATTCCTTGTCCAAAAACTGCAAGGTGCACTTGTGGGTTAGGGGGAGAGCGAGGTTGCAGGGCAAAGTTAGTGGTCCGAGCAGTAAATGTCATCTCCTTTTACCTTCAGCAGTATGAACAAGGTCACAAGAAGACACTTTATAGATGTAGGAGAAGTGAAACCTAAGTGACTTTCTATGGCTACATATGCAGCCTGCTAGTGACATACACCCATTAAGAATCATTTTTCCTGATTTACTTTATTGATGTTCACTGTGGGATTTGGAGTTAGTTTTGTGAAGTGCAGAGGTCAGTAAAATTGCTGGTATGGATGCAGGTAGTTAACACTGGAGTTTCTAAGACGGTGTAGTACAAGACAGTATTGTTATTGGGCATTTTTGCCTTTATTCATTACTGTGCAGACTGCAGATTACCTGCTTAGTCTGTTGCAGGAAGGTAAAATGGCAGCTTTGGATCATTTTCTTCAGTCTGGTATTTTTTGTTCATTTGCTGGGAGTATCTGTTTTACTGACATCTCAGCAGTCCCTGAGTGAAAGGATTATCAGTGTGCTTGCTGGTGATCAGCACAGTGCTATGCTGACTAGTATCTTTGGACAACTCTGGTCATAGTACAAGGCCGAAGACCATGACCATGCAAAGTTAAACTGAGTCCCTGCTCTTTTTAGAGTTTTAGTTCATGTAATTTCTCTAGGACCTTGGTGTTTTCGAATAAATAGACTTTGTCTGGTATGTTTGCCAAATGTATAGGCACTGCATGGAATCTCCAGTGCAAGACTAAAATATCATCATTGGGTTTTTAAAATCTCTGTGGAGTTGTTTTTACCTAAATGGATTGTACATCATGCTGATTGTCCCAAGTCTTAAAATACAGGCGTTGATAACTTGGGTAGACATTCGCATACACATGTCCAGACAGGCGGGAATAACTGCATTAACAAATATACAAAGGCTGAAATAACTGCAGATCAAGGCTGCAAACTAAGAGCGTTGTTTTTAAGTGCAGTTTAAAATTCACTTACAATACTGAAAGAAAACCTGATGTATAGTCAGGATTATTTAGTAGCAGAAGTGCTTTCTGTTTTATGGAAAAAAAAATAACTAAGTAAAGGGTATCATATGTTCATAGCTAGGTACTAGGCTATCTGCCCGAGGGCATTTATAAGCGTAGCCAGAGTGTGTCAGCTTTTGTCGCCCCATTGATTAATTAACTGAGCCTCTGTCAAGAAGAGCCAAGGAAGTGATCCCAGGGGTGTATTTTCTGATACCCATCCACTTGTCAAGGTTTCTCTTGAAGAGTGTTAGTGAGGGGCTCTGCCTAATGTAGTTAGGAATTTTGTTCCAAAGCATGGGGAGTCTCTGTGACAGGAATCTATCCCTCCAGCATGTTCTATTTATTGTTGTGGCGATGTTTAGCTCACTAGAGCGAGTGTCTCGCATTGACTTGGATTTCTTTAGGTGGAGCATGTCCATCAATTCTGAGTTGGACATGGCTTTGTAAGTCAGGCAGAGATCACCTCTGAGTAAGTGATATGCCACTGAGTACAGCTGGAGTTTTTCCAGTCGGGCTGCATAGGACATATGTTTGAGACCAGTAATCCTCTTGGTGAGGTACTTTTGTGGTCTTTCCAGCTGATGGAAGTGTCTTGTGAGGTACATCCCAAACTGGGCATTGTACTCTATGATGGGTCTGATGAATGACGAGTAGAGGGGCACTATAACCTCTTTATTTCTAGATGCGAACCCTTTAGTAATTAGATGGGCCACATAGAAGGATTTCCTAACCACTTTGGCAATATGATTGTCAAAGGAGTGATTACTATCTACCTGGGTCCCCAGATCTCTCATTACCTCTTCTGTATTAAGGGGGCTGCCACCTATGTGGTAATTCATGGATGTTTCGTTTTTCCCAAACGGGATGACAATGCATTTTTTGGCATTTAGCTTGAGACCATGACTTTGACACCAGGTGTCCTTCTCAGTAAAGCCCTTTTAGAGGATGTCCGTGTCAGCCAGAGAGTCAATTATGGCCCCCAGTTTGCAGTCATCGGCGAACTTGGTTAGCCATAGTCCTCCTGTGTTTGCCTGTACTTCTGAGAAGTATATGCCGAACAGTAGGGGTTCCAGGACCGAGCCTTGTGGGACACCACTTGTGACTGGTTTAGAGTCGGACCTGGAGCCCATTATTCTTACCATGTGAGTTCTGTCTGTAAGCCAGTTGGCAACCCATCTTGTGACCTAGGGGTTTATGTTCAGGCTGGTGAGTTTTTCTATAATTCCCGAGTGGGGAATGGTGTCAAAAGCCTTGGCAAGGTCAAGGTAGGCTGTGTGAACTACCTTCCCCTCATCTATGGTCTTGATGACTGTCTCGAAGAAGTCAACCAGATTTAGTAGGCATGATCCTCCCTTAACAAAGCCGAACTGGGTCGGGTCAAGTGTTTGGAGGTTCCCAATGTCTTTGTTAACGAGTTCCATGATGATGCGCTCCATAGCCTTGCAGACCAGGCAAGTCAGGCTTATGGGGCGACAGTTACCAGGGTCAGTAGTGGCCCCTCCTTTGTGGAGCGGAATAACCGTTGCTGTGTGCCATTCTATAAGCACGTAGCCTGTGGAGAGGCTGAGGTTGAACAGTGTGTTTAGGTGGGGGGTTAGATTGTTCTGTAGTAGCCTGGGACACCATCTGGCTCCATTGACGCTGTGCTTTTGGCTTTTGAAAGGGCTGTTTTCACCTGTGCGTCTGTGATTTCTGGGACACTACACTTTTCCGGCATTGTTGTGGGTCCTTTTGGGGGTGAGAGGAGGGTGAAGTTTGCACTGAATCTATCTGCCAGGATATTGGCAATATCAGTGGGTTCAGTATATTTTGTGCTATTTTGCACCAGCTCAGAGCATATCTGCGAGTTGCCACTTAGATTCTTGACATAGCTAAAGAAGGATTTGTGGTTATCTTTCGAATCCTTGACTATTTTTCTTTCGAAGTTAGCCTTGGAGGATTATATGAGGGACCTTAGTTTCTTACTGATACTGATCAGGGATGTCTTTCCTTCTTGGGATTTGCTTTTTTTCTGAACTAGTTTCCTCCTTCTATTGTATAGCCTGTATATGGCAGGGGTCCACCAGACTGGTTTCCTTCTCTTAGAGGAGTGAGTCTTGGTTTTGCTAGGGATGGCATGATCCATGCATCCTTGTAGGTGCTCATAGAGTGCATTTGTAAAGGTTTCTGTATCTTGGGCAGCATTATCCTTTAGCGTGGGGGCTGTGAAACTTACCACCTCTGTCTTAAGTAAGGTGAAGTTTGCTTTAGAAATTTTTTTTACAGTGGTTTCCTTAGTTGGGGGTGGTGGTGGGATGTGGACATCCAGAGTGATTAGTTTGTGGTCTGATCTAACCAGTGATGGGTTGACCTCTGGTGTGGAGCACCTGTCACCCATGTTGGTAATGAACATGTCCAATATTTTTTCACGTCTGGTAGGGGAGTTTACCAGCTGATCCAGGGCATTTGAGTTGATAAATTCCAGGAAGCGCTGGACCTGGGAGTTTGTACTTGAGTAGTTTTCCCAGTTAACGGTAGGGTAAATGGAAATTGCCCAATATCAGGGTGTTCGGTAGGACTTCATCTTTTCCAGTGTCTCCAGAAAGGCGGAGTGGTGGTCCTGGGTCATAGATGGTGATCTGTAGCAGGCCACAATTTGCATTGCAGATTTGCCTGATGTTAATTGCACATGGATGATCTCGGAGGTATCATGCTGCGCCACTAACCTGGAGGTGTAGGTATCCTTGATGAATATGGATACACCCCCTCCTTTTGTGTTTTGGTCCATGTTCTGTGGCCGAAATGTGTGGTATGAGTTGTAGCCTGGTAGTGCTGGGGTGCTCTGTGGAGCCTTGAACCAGCTTTCAGTTACTGCACAGATGTCGACGTTCTCCATACTGAGGAGTGCTTGGAGCGCATGCATTTTGAGATTTAAACTCCTGGCGTTGAGTAGCATAACTCTTATTTTATTATTTGTGCTGTTTACAGAGGTGGGTTTGACTTTTGAGCCTTGCCTAAAAAAGGCACTCTGGGGGGCAGCAAGAGCCTTGGCCAATATTTGAAAGCCTTGGGGTGACGGGTGCAAGCCGTCTCTTGCAAAGCAACGAGGCCTGTTGAGCATGTCGTCCCAGGCTGACAGACACTGGATCCCCTTTGAATGACACCAGAAACTTAGCCAGTTGTTGAAATTGATCATTTTTTCTTTATACTACGGTATCATTCTTGGTGAGGGCAGGATGCTACTCAGGGTCAGGGTCATACCCGCCTGGGCTACATGATCAGAGAGCTCTTCCATGTCTCTCTTCCTGTAGTCCAGGGAGGTATGTCTCTGGTCATTCACACCAACATGAACAATGACAGAGTCATATTTGTACTTGTTCTGGAGAGACCTGAGTGCTTGTGTTATGTGGTGGATTCTGGCTCCCGACAGGCAGCTAACAGTAACCTTCTTGTCCAGCCTAGTGGGTGGGACCGTCAGTGCACCTGACTATAGAGTCGCCTGTTACTAATGTGTTAGGTATGTTATTTCGCCTTAATGGCTGTGATTGTGCGGCACACTGATTTTGTGTTTTATGTGTTGTCTGGTTTGTGACGGGAGGTGCAGGTTTTTTGGGTTTCTGCTTTGGAGGTCTCTGATGCTTTTGCAGGTTTTTATTTAGAGCCTCAGAGTATGATTTAGTGTATTTATGTGTATTTTTTGCCAGTGATGGTTTAGTATGTCTGTGTGAGGCTGGAGGTGTGGTGCAAGTGTTAACCTTCTCCTCATGACTGCTTGTTCCAGTCTTCGGTGGAGAGAGCTTAGCCTCCAATTTAGCTATATAATTGCATCTCTCGCATATGTTAATGTTTTGTGGTAGGAGGAGAGGGTCGTCTGTGTACATGAGGCAGTTGTAACATTGCCTCAGGATACCCAGGTTCACCAGCTGGACAGGAGAGTATACTTGAAATTGCCCTTTGGTCATGTCTGAATAGTAGGGTGAGCTGCTTAGTCGCTTGGTTGGTGAGGGGTGAATAATGAGCCTTGCCCCGCTGGGCAATCAAGTGTTGGGGTATATTAGTGCTTGCTATTAGGTCCGAGCAAGTGCTGGACTGTAGGATGCTTTTTAAGTGCTTAGGTTGAGAGTTAGACTACTTTCAAGGGAAAAACTGAAGAGGAGACTTGCTGGAGCCAGGATAAATTTAGCTGTAGCTAACCGTCGCCGCCCGGACGTGCAAAACCATGCAAACGCAGTTTTTATAGTAGGGAAATGAAAGGAAAATTAACCCAAAATGGCCCACAAACTACTAACTTCTGGGCTGGAACCACTCCTCCAGGGACAGATGGCTGCTCAAAGCTCCCTTTCTCACAGGTGAACAGAGAAACCTCCCTCTATCCAAGTAAGGTATGGGCAACTCAGAAAATTGTAACAGCCCTGAATTCAGCACTAGCCTGAAAACTGGACTATACTAGCTTAGAAAGGTGGGAACCAAGGAAAGATTTTTTTTTTTTTGAAAAGATAAGGCAAAAACAGTAAAAAAAAAAATACACTTAAAACAGCTTTAGATGACTACAAGCAATCGGAAAAGGCTTTTAAACAAATTACCCAATTAACCAGTAAAAACATCTCAAAAATTAACCAGTAAAAACATCTCAAAACTGAACCCTGTTCCTGTAGTCTTCAATCAGACAAGTTCTAACTGCACACTCTTGCCACCGGGGTGCAGGGCAACCTTCTCCAAAAAAGAAGGCCTGGATTAGTGCTCAAGTTATACAAACAAAGCTAGATTCAGCAGGCCTGGATTTAGTCTATGCTACAGCAAACAAGGCGCACCAATTTCAGTAAGATATGCAGGCACTATAAGCCTTTAACCAGAAATTCCCAGCAAGGAAGGTCAGAGTCCAGCCTCTCCTCCCACAGGAGTGCAGGCCACGAACCTTCTTAATGTAAAATAACTGGCCTGAAGCCCAAGTGCTTAAACCAGAACTAATACATTAACAGACACTGAGCCTTCAATCAGCAGTTCCCAACTTAGATGGATGTAAGCTACCTGTCCTGCCAAAACAGTGCAGACCACAAACCTTCTTAATGTAAAACAACTGGTCTGAAGCCCAAGTGCTTAAACCAAAAGGCGTAGAATGACAGCTGCACTTTAATTAGGTTACTACCAAGCAGTAATTATGAGGTATGATTTTTATGTATGTGCATAAGAACTTTTTTATGTGTGCATGCATGTTTAAGTGGGCAAAACTCTCATCAGTCCCCTCACTTGGGTCTCTTGCAAATATTTATATTATTAGAACTTTTCAGCTACTATATTTCTCTTACTTCCAAGATATTTAAGGTATGTTTTCTCACCCATGAAACCTTTTAAAAAGGGTCTGCAAGCCTTTTCATACTGTCTCTCTACAAAACCACAACTCTTACAGAATGACCAGCTGCATCTGTTTAAGTCTAGCAGAATTTATGACTGAATTTCCATTGCATATTTTGCTAATCTCACAGTAACAAACTTGTAATAATTTGGCCACAGATGTCAGTAGACATAGCAGGACATGTAGTTACATACATGGAAACGGGAGAGTCATAAATCATGGTTTAAGCTTTTCCTTGGTCTTTCTTGTCAGTCTTCATGTTATTGTGTCCAAAATGTGAAAACATGCTGCAGAATAAGTTGTGCAGCCCCGGAGGAGGGCAGAGACAGAGCAGTATACAAATCCACAATTTGAAAGGGAGAAGGCAGTGAAATGAGGGAGCAAAAGGGGGGAAAAAGAGGCATATTTTACCACTGCATGTTCTTGCCCTTCAGCAGAAGGATAATTAATAGAGGAGTGCATGACTAATTAATAATGTTGATGGCACCCCACTTGTTCTGAGCTCGTGCATATACTTAGATTCTTGTGCAGCCACAGCAGTCTTGGCAGAATATGCTTTGGAAAGAAAACGGCAATGAAAGGTAGCGCTCATTTAGCAAATAAGGGTCTTAGCATTTTTAGCTAGTCTGCGGTCTTTGCCTGCAATCGCATAATGGATGCGAAATTAAGGATATTGCAAACTTTGCCATTTCATTTTTAGCAAACCTGTCCAGCTAAGCCTAGTAGTATTTGCCTGCATCGTTGCTTTTATTCATTTCACAGTTCCAGTACAATTAAATTAAGCAGTCTCTTGACTCCTTGAATAACGACACTTAACACTGTAGTGTTGAATGAAAGAGGATGAGTCTAGCACAGCACGGATGAAATTGGTTGTAACTTTGCAAGACATGCCTCCTCATTAATGTTTGTGTTTTTGATGACTTGTATATCCAGCTGGTTGTGTCCTCTTTTCCTTGGAGACTGTGTGAGAAGGGGTCCAGTATATACGTAAATACATGAAGCAAACTCGCAGCAGCATATTAAATGCAGATAACCTTACTAATAAGCAAGGACATCAGTATGCTGACGTATAGAAGGAATTGAACACTGATGCTGGTGTAACTGAGAGGGTTATGTTGGTGTTTATTGGTTGAAACAAGGTTTTAAGAACTGTATGTATTGTAGCTCGAGAACAAACATAACCTAAAAATAAAACAACAAAACTACGTTTTTTGACTAAAAGCAGCTCACTAGTTATTTTTTTGTAGTAAAGTAAGAAAAGGGTGTAAACCTTTTACCAGTGACTTAATTCTGTAAGTCACTTTTTTTCAGTTCTTAATGCAGTAAGCTCATTCCATACAAGTCTGTTTTCTGGGGTAACCAAGGAGCCCTGTTTAATTATGGAACTTATTATGAGTAACATGGTTTGCAAGTTGAACTTTGAAAAATAATCAAACCCAAGATTACAGGATGAAGCTAGATACCCCGAACCACGTGAGATACACTGACAGAGTTAGTTAAGCTGTATTATGTCAAGTTTGTGATAGGAAGCTTCTGTTTTGATGGATTTCCAGCCAACTTGAGTTTGCCAGTAGTGTTTCTGTAGAGGGGAATATGTAATGGATTTGAATACTGCATCATCGACTGCCATTTGTGCAAGTACAGCCATCAAAAGAGTAGTAATGAAGCACTTCTGTGAAGCAAGGAATGACATTTTATATGAAAATGAACTGTGCTGTTTGTAAATAAGACAGTTTGTGGAGTTGATAACTGTACAGCTGCACAACAGTGAGGAAGTTGCTTTTAAACTAAGAGGGTGTGGGGGGATCTGTATTTGCATTTTGATTTAGGTGCGTCTTCATAATGGAAAAGGTTTATTGAGCAAGGCTTTTGCTGTGTTTGTTGAAACTAATACATGTATCCACTATATAATTTACCATTTGGAATGCGGTAAATGTCTGTATACACTCTCTAACTTTAATTGGAAAAATAGCAAACCCTTTTAGCTGTACTGCAGATAAGGGGCCTTTTGGGTTATTGTCTGTTTTTGAAGCTTAAAATTAATTGGTTGTGATATTTGCAAGTGTGTTTTACAGAACTTGTGACATCACTTTACTTCATCAGAAAGTTTAGTTTTATGATTTCTGTCTGTAAAAGTGGTCAGACCAGACATGTATTATCTTGGCTTACAGTATGCACAATTCCAAGGAAACATTTTTGCATCCAATATATCTTGGGGGGGGGGAGTGAAGCAGAAAGTTTCTAAAAGATCATTTGTTATGCAATTAGCATTTGAAGGGTTTCACATATATTCTACTTTGCTGCTCTGTGTGTTCTTATAAGATTTTATTTTTTTAATTCTGTAACTTTTTTAAATCTTGTGACAATTATTTTAAGGGCTTTGGAACTGTCCCTTTGTATTGTTTTCAGACAGGATTAGTTATGTGTTTTAATTTGCTGGGTTTTTGTCCTGCAGCTGACTGTCAGTGTGCTCCCAGGTTCTGTTCTCATTCACTGATTTACTGGACCTGACTTGGTCTCCCTTGAGGCTGGTGAGGAGATAGATGATCCTGGTTCAGTGTCATAGAGCTGAAAAAAGTGATTTTGTTATTTTTAATTCCCTAACTCTCTCTCCTCCCACACACATATATGTCCTAGGATAGATGTCCAATAAAACACACTAGAGTATTGTCCCACCTCTATAGTGACTCTGCCACAATAACTCTGTCTCCTTCGGGTCATGCCCCCGTGCACATCCCCAGCCTCTGCTGGAGGTTTAACAGTAGGTGAGTGTAAGTGATGCTCTGCTGGATGGATGTGAGTGATGCCCTGCTGGATGGGTGTGTTCATCTTCCTATGTCAGCACCTAAGATGCATGAGCCACAAATCAACCATGGTCACCTGTGTCGTAGTCTGGACCTTATCTGATGCCACAATGCACTGGTCAGATTTGAACACTTATATGTAGAGCAAATATTTTAGGAAATGTGAAACATGCTATGTTACTGTTTTGTTACTACTATCTCTGACACAAAATCATAAGCATGGCACTCTTCAGTTTGTGTTGCATGTTGGAAACTTTTTTTTTCACCTTGTTAATTGTAATTGTCTTTACTTGATGTAATAAAGTGATTGTTGCAATACACACTGCTCCAAAAAAAAATATTATGAATTAGATAAAGAAGAAGTTGCAATCCAAAAAAAATTTTTTTTTGAATATTATTATTTATTTATTTTATTTTACATTTGTTTACCGGGATAGTCTGACTGGATACATGTCCATTTTCAGCAGAGGCCCTAGGAGAAAAGCTCCAAAAAGACATTCAACAAACTGTTAAATTTTTACAGTTTAAAACACAAAATACAAATAAAAGGATTTTTACACAGATACACAAATTATTACACAAAAACAGATACACAAACATTATTACATTTTTAGTCAGATGGAAAATTCTAGACAGTGCTTTTAAGAATGATAGGGTATTGAATGCCTAGTAGGCTAACCGGGTAGTAGTTCCAAGGAGATCATAAGATTTATAAGTTAAGAAGGGCAGAAGTCCACCATGTGCACACAAGAGTTAGTCTGGATTAGGACAAGGACATAGCCATCGTTTTAAGTTCTGAATCAGACTTCTTAATCAGTACTGACTACTGTGGATAATGTATGTCTACAAAGAGAATTGCATAATCCCTTTTATCAGAATGGCGGGATACCCTGCTTTGCTGTTTTGTTTGAGGACTTAGTTACTCTCCAACCTGTGACTTTCAGAATATTTTCCATGACTAGCTGACTTGTACATTCCACCTCACATAGATCCTCACATAGATGTAGGCAGATGATTCTTGTGCAAGTCTCTGCACAATTTGAGCTTATTATTAGCTGCAAATTTGTATATGAGCTGCAAGGCTGCATTAGTGACCACAGTAGTTCATTGGCAATGTTTACAAGGGGCAGAGGCGCTCTTAGCATGGAACGTTTTGTTCTGTGCAGTAAACATGTTTTCGCAATGGGAATGTTGTATCTTCTTAAAATACTCTTTTTATGTCTTCAGTGTGTCTGCCTTCAGCTTTATTTATTTCACAGGCTGACCATTGTAGATTGACGCACGCTGATCTCTTTATTTTTACATTTGTTTAAAAGCTGGGTAGGCTGGTGCATTGATGCTTAAATTATATGGAATATAAGTGTAAACAAATCAGAATATATACACTACTTATGTCTGTGTACGTTTGTGGTGTCTACAGGTCATTGTCAGGTATATGTGCAAAAGGCATTTAGTGGACATCGTCTTTTAATATGCATTTTCGGATTTCATGTGTTCTTGTTAGAAATGCTTTAAATTTTGACTGTTGGTTATACATTTTTCTACAGAGACAGCTCACTGACAGATGACGCCCTCTTGTATCAGACATTTTCTACAGTTATGTTTAATGGATCCTGCTATAGTAGGGTCTAAGTTAAGTCTGTGCAGATTTTATAAAATAAATCACTGTGTTATAAAATGTTGTCTAATAATTCAAAAGCTGAAAGTTAACAAAGATGAACACTCCAGCTGGAGTTAAACGTTTTCTTGTGTTTGACTGCAGATCTCTCTTGAGATGAGTCGCCATAAGCAGCTAAAGGAGAACAAGATCCCAGAGGTTCAGTTTGTGGGTGATGAGGATGTATTGGAGCACATTATTGATAAACGGGAAGGTACAGATCGTCAAATTAGTTTTTGTTTTTATTGTTTTGTACTTTTATACTGCTTGTCTCTGTTAAAGTTTCTAAATGACACAATGTAAGTGTTATGCATTCAGACATATGATGGGAAACAGTATAATGCTTTTTGGAGTGCTTTTTCATTTCTTTAACTCAATTTTAGATAAAAAAAAAAAAAAAAAAAGATGCTTGTTAGCGAGTCCCGTCCTTTACCCACTGTGAAAAGCAACAACATAGGTAGCCACTCCGCACAGAACTGTTCATTGTTTTACTATTAAAAGCCTGTGTGTCCTCCCACTTATGGGAGTACTGTAATGTACAATTTCACGTGCAGCTTTACTGTTTTATCATACACTGCATTAGCTTCATTTATTGATTGCTTTTGAATTTGCAATGCTTTTTTTTTGTTTACGTGTGTTATGGACAGTTTGTTCAATGATTTGTTTGCAAAGCTTACTGCTAACTCCTCCTAATTAGCAGTGTTCTTTTGGTTCTGAAGGATTGTTTAACAGTGTTTTATAACTAGGTGTGTTTAGTGTCTGTACTTCAGCATTAAGATTATGTCCCTTTACATCATTGTTTCTCTCTAATCTTCCCAGCTCTTTACTAGCCTCTACTCGCTGAATCTGTGGACATTTCCAGTGAACAAGGACTTCTGAAAAGGACCTCCAACTGCCTCGTCCCCTGTTTTTGCCAAAGAATCTTGCCTTCTAGTTCTGAACCCTGTAATAAAAAGGAAGCTAGAAAATACGTGTTTCCTTCACCTAGCAATGTAGTGGAACGTATGTCAAATTAGTTCCGTGTATATAGTTACGCTATCTAGTCAGGACACCCAGCAGCCTTACTCCCCCCCCGTCCCATTAACAAGCTAGTCTCATAAAAGCAACCTGGGAAACTTTCCTCCCAAATATCCCGTACATGCTATCCCCTCTTCCTACCTCCTTCTGTAATAAACTTTTTGCCTACTAGATGGCACCATAATCTTGGCTACTATACTGTATCGTAATATTTCTCTCCGTGCTGCATGGAAGCCTATTCTACCCTTCAAACTACTATTCATACCTTAGAACACAATTTACCCCCTCTTACACCCCATCTACTCACACTTGCTTATCTTTGTAAATAACTTGCTTCAGATTGTTTTCTGACAGTCTTCCTTCTGTTGTGTAAACCTGCTCCATTCGCCATACGGGCTCACTCTGCTCCCATACCCTGCCCCCAAATTCCACCCGCCCCCAGTGATCCCAAACTTATACTGCCTTAACCTCCTGTCATACTTCACCCCTCCCCCTCCATTATAACCTATCACACCCCACATTTTTTTAAAATAAAACACAGTTGACAACTACCTCATCCTAACTCTCCTACCAGGTCTTACTCCACCTATTCCCCATCTTACACCTTACCTACCACAATGCATACCTCACAGATATCAACATATTCAAAACATCTTCTCTTATTCTCACTTCTTCCTCTCCTTATTATACCATACTTCTAACCAGTTATGAACACCTGAACCTTATTGAATCTCACTCTCTAAACATACAAAAATATCTTCCCAGTCTAAGCCCCAACACTATGTTAACATAAGATCTTCTCCCAGCTACCTACTACCAAAATTTCATAGGAAGGTCCATATAACTTACTACTTTCAAAAAGACAGAAAATCATTATACATATTCCATAAACCCTCAAATCTAAATAAAAGATTACTACTCTCCCTTCTAGATGGTGACATTCATCCCAACCCAGGCCCAAATAATAGTGCAGCTATTGACCCTCTCTCAAGCTCACACATCCTCACCAAACCACCTAACTCTATCTCACTTTAGCTCATCTCAACATCCGTAGTAAACAATAAAATTGCCCACCTCCAAGCTCTGTTAGACACACACTCATTTGACATCCTTTGTCTATCAGAAACTTGGCTAAAACCTACAACCCATGACAATGAGATTATCCCCCCTGGTTATAATGTCTTGAGACTTGACCGTAAAGCTAAAAACGGTGGTGGGATAGCTATCCTCCACAAAACAGGTATGCAAATTATGGCTTTACAGGAAAACCTCCCATTGTAAGCAATGCAGAAATACTAGTCTCCAAACTCCAGCTTAATACCCACAAAGCCATCTACATCATTTGTTTCTACCTTCCCCCAGGTAATAACGTGAATACCCTCGAGGAGATCCTTAGCTGGCTCATCATTAATTTCCCCCCAAGAAACCATAGTCCTTGGAGACATGAATATTGACTGGAAGTCATGTTCCTCAGAACACCCTTCCACCCACTTAAACCTTCATGGTTTTACCCAAACCATTCACTCTCCCACCAGAACTAATAAACCTTCCAACAAAGAAAGCATACTAGATTGGATTCTGATAAATAGTCACCACCAAACGTATAAAGTAGGAACCCTTCCTGACGATGTAAGCGATCATGCACTAACTTACTTGACACAAAACTGATACTGCCAACCTAACAACTTACAGAATAGTTAGAACAAATAAAAACTTTAACCCTGACTCTTTCCAAGCTGAACTCAGAGCTTGCAACTGGGCACCCCTGAAACACCTTTCTTTAGATGATGCTGTAAATTACTTCAACGAAAAATTTGTATCCATTCTTGATTCACATGCCCCTTCACGATCTATCAGAAAAAGCTCTAAACTTGCCCCTTGGCCATCAAAAGATACTAGGCAAAAAATGATACTTAAAAACAAACTCTGGGCCAAATTGCAGACTACTAGAGACCCCAACTTCAAACGTTTAAGAAACATTACAGAAAAAGCCGTACTTCTAGATAAAATAAACTACTACTTCCATTTACAACAGACTAACCAAGATGAACCATGTAAGTTCTGGGCAGGTGTAAATAGTCTCTTAAAACCTGGCCACTCTGACACACCCTCCCACAGGCACCCCCCCAAGATAACCCAAAACAGGTTGCAGATGCCTTTAATACCTTCTTTACTGAAACTGTCCAGTCTCTTTCCAGCCACCTGTCCCCTGATATCTCCAATCTCCCCACTTCCTCAAATGTCTCTGTTTCAACACTCCCAACTGCAACCAGTTCCCACATCTCTCATTTGCACACTTCTCCATAAACTTAAATCGTTCTCTCCTTCAGCAGACCTTCTGCCTGCTCAATATCTGAAAATAGCAGCTAAAGCAGTAGCCTATCCCATTTCCATCCTGATTAATAGAACCATTCTCGAAGGATACATCCCATTAGTATGGAAAATATCCCATGTTATTCCCCTTCACAAAAGTGGTAACTCTACTGAACTCTCAAATTATCGACCCATAGCCTTACTCTCCCCCCTGGTCAAAATCATGGAAAGATGCATACACAAACAACTTCTCAATCACTTAATCTACTGGCTAACTGTCAGCATGGTTTTAGACCATTCCATAGCACCACCTCTGCCCTTCTATCCTTCTCTGACTGCATTAATAAAAATCATAATAACAATATTCTTACCTCAGCCCTATTTATAGACTTATCTAAAGCTTTCGACATGGTTAATCACCAGCTACTTATACATTTACTAAAATCCCTTGCACTACACACAAGCTCAGTAAAATGGTTCCAATCCTATCTTCGCAACAGGCAGTGTGTTGGGACAATAACTTATCCAACCACCTCCCTATTACCCTTGGTGTCCCTCAAGGCTCCATCCTGGGCCCTGTCCTTTTTTCTATTTTCATTAATGACCTTCATACTAATATTTTCCAAGCCACCTGCATACAATATGTAGATGATGCTACTTTAATTTGCTCAGCCTCATCTTCCTCTGAACTGTTCACCCTCTCCCAGCAGGTATTCCATACTGTTGAGACATGGTTCTTAACACGATACCTAATCCTGAACCCCAAGAAAACAAAACTCTTACTTTTCTCTCCCACCCAAAAATCCACCCCTCTACACTTTGCAGTAAAATCAAACAACGGCATGATTATATCACCTGATCCAACAACCAGACTCCTTGGAGTTGAGATGGACAATAACCTAAACTTTGATGCTCACATTAACAAACACTATAAAACTAGTCAACAAAAAACTGGGCTCCCTCTACAGAATTAAACCTTTCCTTACTCCTCTCGCCAGAACTACCATTGCCCATACCCATCTTATCTCCACTCTCCTTTTTGCCTCCCCAATTTACACTTGTCTGTCCAAAAGTAACTACACCAAACTTGCAGTTGCATACATTAATATTGCCAGATTTGCCTCTGGCTCTACATTCAGAACCCACCACTGCCTAAACCTAAAACACTTAGTATGGCTTGAACTGCAGAATTTGATTCAGTTTCATCAACTTACAATAGCTCACAAAATCCTGTACAAACCCTCTAAAACTCCCATATTCACTACCCTTATTACCCCTTACAGTAATCTTAAAAGTTTGCGCTCTTCAAATAAACTACTCTTATCTACCACTAAATCCAACAATATAGCTGGTAATTCCTTTTTCTCTAACACAGTTGGGAAAACCTGGAACTCTCTTCTTGAAAATCTTACTGCAATTTCCTCACTTTCAGGTTTTAAATATCAACTCAAAATTCACCCCAGAACTCAATGGCTCTGCCGCTGCACTAACCCTGATTAACATTGTATGTGTGTCTACCTACTTTACTATTCTATTCCTCCAAACTTAACTTTTGTTCCCATGCTGTCACTTCTCACCAAACAACCTAACACAAGCATCTAAAGATCTTTTATCCTTGAGGAAAACCTCTCCTATTATAAACAACCTTTCTATATATGTTTTCCTTTGGTATTGTATTTTAAATTCCTGATACTATGTATGTAACTAAATGTTTTTCACTAGTTTGTTTAATTGTACCACTGCAAGTAATTTTTTTTGACGTGGAGCTTTTCTCCCCGGGCCTCTGCTGAAAATGGACATATATCCAGTTGGACTAGCCCGGTCAACAAATGTAAAATAAAATAAACTTTGAGAAGTAGAACAAGCTGCACTTTGAGCAAACTGTACAGAAACACTTATGAAGGAATTAATAAGGAAGTGATGTGTAAGAATTAAACATTAAAGTGCATACTTTTTAATTTAAAACTGGGAAATAGCAGATCAGACTAAGATAGTATAAACTATTAGTAAAATTTAGAAAAAAAGTCTGAGATGTGAGGATATTTTTCCTGCAAAAATAACTTTTTTTTTTTTTCAGATTTCTGAGGTTAACAAACACTAACAATTTATGCAAAGTTGTACCACCTTTCATACCTCTCAACTGTCCCTGATTTTGACTCAAATGTTAGTTCTGTCCCTCTTAATCCCTTCTAAAACTAGTGACTACGGAAAGGTGGTGAATTACACTTAATGAATAATGACAATAATTAAGAGTTATAGACTTCTTTACTTCAGAAAATGTGTATTAATTCATATGCTCTGATTCTGTCAATGTTTCAAGTTAATAGCACTAATATTTTAAAAGTGTCCCTGATTTTTTTCTTCACTTGTCCCTGATTCTGTTGAAATTTGTCCCCGATTGGTTGAGAGGTCTGCCACCTTTACAAAGCAAATGAGATAAAAGTCAAGAAAATGCAATGAAAAGATGTAGCAATGGTGAGGTGAATTTGAGGAGCAGGATTACAAGGAGGGACTGAAGGAAAAGAGGAGGGATTTGGGTAAATATATGTAACTAGGACAGTGTGGTTAAGCCAACCTGAAGAGGAATAACATTGTGGGAAGGAGGGGCATACCTACAACTGAGGCACCTCTTTGTTCTGACATGGTTTAAAAAAATCTTCAAAGAAAAGATTGCGGTTGAATGAAACCAGTTACTACAGGTGTTGGTGGTCTATAGGTCCATTGAAGCTTTCAAGAAAGAATGACTTAAATATTTGAAAATGGAAGGAACTTCAGTTGGCACCAACATGCTACTAGCTGCATCAGAATTGAGAACTTGGTGGACAGAATTGCTTTTCTGTTTCTAGACATATGTCTGAAAGCTGGAAAGGGTAAGAGATATTCAGGAATAAGAAAGGAAGAGGGCACAGAGACACCCGATGTAGATTACCTATATTTCTGTACTTGCGTATTGCTTATTGTATAAATTGTTAGTCTACCAAATACTGGCCTTGCTAATTTGAACCTGAATGTGGTGTAAAATCTCCTCCATGATACTATTTCATGTCTCGCCAGTGATAGTCAAACTTGTGCTCATCAGCAACAGGAATGCGTGCATTAAAATGGAATAGATGCATACTTTCCATGAGTTTTCTGCACTGGACAGTTGCATCATCTTGGAAACTTAGTTAAAACTACATAACTGAGGTAATGAGTTTGCAGTCTCTGGCCGATCCATGCTTGGTTATAATTGTACCTTATTGGTGCATGGCAAGTTGCCTTGTCTTTTCTGCCATGGAATCTTTTGATTGCACTCTGTTCCAGTCAGTTACCTTTGTTTGCTGGGGGAAAAACATTTATTAGAATTTATACTTCTCTTGATCTGCCTGTGTCATTAGATGAAGATGTACCTAGCTGAGTCTCTGGAAGCATAAAATCTGGCTGGTGATGTGAACATTACTTGGTTGCCTAACTTTGATATCCATCATGAGTTGACCTGTCTTTCTTGTTTAAAAAAAAAAAAAAAAAAATCTTTGACTATGTCATACTTGATAATTTAATAATCATACATTTATTTAAATGAAAACGGTATTGATATAATTTTAGTTGCATACATTATACATCACGTATCTGTCCAGTCATTTTCAGTCAGATATTAATAGCTCATTCAAATCCTGCCTTCTTTTAAACCTTGTTTCTCCTGTGCATGTATTTTGTTCCCACACTTCCCATTTTTTGTATGTAATTTGCTCCTACCGGTTTCTAAAGATCCCAATTCCAGTTGCGTTATCTCTGTTACTATATTCACTACTTGTAGTAAAGGTGGTCTAGACTTTGATTTCCATTTTCTAGTAATTGCTTTTTTGGCAGCTGCCATAATTAGACTCAGCAAGGTCTTACTATATGTCTAGGCAGTTCTGATTCTGTATCAAAGCTCAACAAATAATTTACTTAGTTACCCTGATTTGCTCACCCAGTATCTGTGGCAGAGCAGTCTGCAGGAAATAGTCTGTTCACTCATTACAGTCTCAGAAAATATATTCCCAGTGATCTTTCTTCCTCATCACACCTCCAACATTTGCTGTCTACCTCAGGGAGAATTCTTTTGGAGTCTACTTGGAATATAAAAATACCTCTGTAAACACTTTCAAGCAAAGTTCCTGCGTCTTCTAGACTTTGTTGCATAGGTGGCCTGTCTTTTTGGTCTTCATGTTAGCTACTTCCCAGACCGAGCTGATCAATGCTTAGGCCAGGTAAATGGGTAAGATGAATTATTTTACACCATCCAAGAAATGTCAATATAGGTGCTGGCCTGAAAGTGTAACTTGGTAGTCAGTGTTGTATTCATAATTTGGGATCACAGCTAAGTTCCTCATGTGCCTAAATTCCTAAAAGTGAGTTTTTTTACAAGTCTTTACAGTGGTAAAAAAATCCAGATGGTGTGCAGTATTAAAATGCCTTCCCTTCAGTTTTAGTAGGATGAAACCCTAATTGAGGAAATGACTAAAGTTTTAACAATTTGGGTTCTGGATGAGCCAGCAGAGGGAAGGATGGAGTGTGTAGCGGAGGTCAACTTACTCTTGGTGGGTATGGGAATCTGTTAGTATTGCTGCAGCAGAACACTGGTGGAAGAGCCAATACTGTGAACTGTGTAGAGGGACTTTGAGGAGGGGCCTGACCAAGAAATGTGTACATTCCTGGTAAGGATACTAGCACTTTCTCGCACTTTGGCATAGCCAAGCATTGCTGAAAAAGGTTGCGAGGATTATAAGGAAACTCCAAACTTCTTCCTCAGTGAAGGATGCTATCCCTCTTTCTCTCCTGTCCTTGTTGGTATTTTCTAATGCTAAGAATGGGGAAGAATGAATTAATGGACCATTTGGAGACACAGTTGGGATGGTCATTGGGTTAATAAATGGAGGCGACAGGAAGATTTTAAACATTTGTTTCTTTCTTTTGATTCATGTTTTCTTTCCATTTGAGGATGCCTTAATCTGTTTTAACTCTGTATCCTTCAGGGTTTTGAGGTACAGCAGGTTAATGACTATTTTGGGAAAAGATGACAACATAATGTGTTAATAATAGGATTCCATCATTCTTGTATAGACAGCATCTTGAATGGAAAAAACTGTAAAATAGAAAAGTTTGTGAAGGCATCAGTATGCTTTTAAAACCTTGCTGAAACTTAACCGTCTCTGGTAGCAGCACTTGCTGAGGTTTTAACTTATTACATCCAAGTGACTCCTCCAGGGGCATCTGCAGTTAACTCCTACTGACGCCTCTATATGTTAAATATTGCTTGTGCATATTTGCATCAATAATTCAAAAAACATGCTTTGGACAGGGTTTTAAAATATTTCTTCTTAAAACTTACACAATGGCAAACTCAACTGAATTAATATTTGACCTCTGTCTAGTGCAGATAAAGAGATATTAACAGTTGTTTTTATGATATTAATTTATATAGATATAATTTTCACATTTTTCTAAATATCTCAACAACCAAATAACATGGACAATACTCCTTAGTCTCATATGAAAGCTGTCATCTAGATGAATAAAATGCTGCTAAAAGTATTTGTGTAACTCAAGTGGTTGCTGAGATATTGTAAGTGATTTACAAAATATTACAAAAGTAATAATTACTATGTTTACTGTGACTTACAAAATTCAGTTTAAGACCTAGAACCTAAAGAATACTACTGTTGTTGTTGTTGTCTTTCGACTTTTCCCGGTTAGGGGTCGCCACAGCGGAACTCCGGTCTGCTAATGATTGGCAGTAGATTTTCATGAACGCTGAGGTGCCAGCTCGACGTTTAACCTTCAATGAAGGCACGCCCATTTACGCATGTCTTTTCGAACGCCCACTCAACCACAGGGAGGACATGCAGACTCCACACAGAAGGCACTCCCCGCACTCTTGCTGTGAGGCAACAATGCTACCGCTGCACCACCATGGAAGTTAACCTAAAGAATACTACTACTATAAAATAGCTTATGCTGAAGGGTTTGCCATTTATACTTATTTTATAACCTCTGTGGTTCCAGATATATGAACATTTGTTTGAAATGTGAGGACATAATTTGATTCTGTCAAAAGGCTTAGGCTCTGCCCATTGGAAGTTACAGTTCAAACTTCCTGAGCTCCATTGGAGTGAATGGGTTAGCATTATTTCTAAATTTTTTATTCTGTTTAATAGTAAGACCATGTCAGATCATTGCCCAGAGATGACTTTCATTTTTTGCACAATTCTAGCTTACAAAAATTGAGCATATCCTAAAGAAACTGCTGTCCAAAACTAAAAATTTGACTGTTTCTGATGATCCATCCCCTAAATGTATCTTTGTCTCATGGTGTATCTGCTGCTGTACACTCTACAATATGGGAATGTCTATTGCATTTAGCAACTGCACATCCAGTTCCTTTGTGAACTTTATAGGGTTGCCGCCAGACAGTTGGTTGACTTAGATGATTCTCTATATTGATTCCACAAGAGTATGGAATTAGCTTTACTTTTTTCTCATTGTCTTGATTCCTTGGGAAAAAAGGAGGATCTTGTTGGGAATTCTGTATTGTCAGTTTTCCAAGCCTTTTTGACGGTGTTGACCCCTTTCTTGTGAAGAAGAGGTTGGCCGGACATGAGGGTGAAGTTCTAGCTTGAAATGATTCAGTTGTTGCAAGGTAGAATGCAGTGAAATGAGAGTTTTTATCTCTCCCACTTTTGCTAAAATCGATTTGTTAAGAAGAGGTCGATATTGTAACCTATGAGATATGAGCAGCAGGTTTCAGGGTTGCTTGTAAGATAATGCTTTCCAGACTGCATGTTCCCAAGGTAACTTCATTGATTTTAAGTGTGAGCTGTGCCAGGTACAATAAATGTTTTATTGTTTGGGACTGCTGCTCAACTCTGCTAACTCTTCAGTCTGCCTTGATTTTGTTGATGTTGGTAAACTGTCATCAAAAAACGTGCTTGAGACATTCCTCAATTCAAAGAAACATTATTCACTTCATGGAAAAGAATGACTTTTTTTTCCATCAACTTCCTTGGGTCCTTCAAAGCAGAAGCAGTATCTCACCAAAAAGATTTTTTTTTGGCAAGAAGCCTACAGTTTAAGAAACCTGTATTTTTTTTTAAGGGACAATGCTGTCCTAAAATTTTCAGCTGTCTGTGTCCACTAACATTCAGATCCTCTTTGCAGTTGTGGGTCCGAGTTCATGTTGGTTAATGTTCCTTATGCTTATAATTTAGGAATCGGCAGACCAACTTCCAAGTCCATTAAGCTTCCCTCCATTGTTGTATGGTCCTTCATTGTGGACTTGCCTGTAATACAAGCATTTGTATTTCTTTCTAGGATCACCACTCTTTTTCCCCATACCTCTGGAGTATTGAGTTTGTTGCCATCTTTCTTGCAGTTGGCTTTCTTTTCTTACCAGCTTCAAAAGACCAGGTGTCTATTTCCCTGATGTCCTTCTGGACTATTGCTTTTCAGATGCCTGTTTCTTCTGAGCCAGAGTACTCCCCCCTCCCCATTGCAGATTGTGCATTTTCCCTTGTGTCAGGAAACTGTTCCCACAGCAGATGTATGTTTTGTCTCATCTCCTTCATATCCTTGAAAAATTCATCAACATCCACTACAACTTTTGGTCAAGATAGGAGTGGGTTCTTTCACAGAAGAATCCACACAAGTAATCCTGGTTTCACCAAGGAGTTGAAACAGACATTTAGTTAAGCTTGTATTCATCCATTTAAGTCATTAGTATTGGTGCTTCAGATGTTTGGAGTATTGTTAATTTTATATATTCTTTCGTGTGTAAGGAACCTTCCATTCTATTGGGATGTCTCTGTAGGCCCTTCAATCCATAGCACTGCCCTTGCTCCTTTCACCCTCCCTCCCTCTTTTACATCCTACTTTGTCTTTATTGAGGCTCTATCATTCTGCACCCAAGTTAGTTGACATCCTTAATTTCTGAATCTCTGCCCCCCCCATCTTTA
Organism: Protopterus annectens; assembly: GCF_019279795.1. Lineage (NCBI taxonomy): Eukaryota > Metazoa > Chordata > Ceratodontiformes > Protopteridae > Protopterus > Protopterus annectens. The sequence continues at coordinate 273,844,762 of NC_056738.1, read as the reverse complement.
AAAAGACTTAAAAATTGTTTAAAGAAGTAGAGTTTGGAATCCCACGATAGATCCTTGCACAGAGAATTTGGTTGGGTGATGATAGTATTGCCTCCAACTACCCTTCTCCCCAGACCACCCTGAAGATTGGAGAATTCCTGCAGTTGATGCAGAGGAAATGTACTTGGCAAACCGAGCATGTATGTTTCCCCCAGCAGAGCTGTACAGGATGCTTATCTTCCTCAGCAGTTCTCCCCATTAATGACTGGTGGCCATCATCCCAGATAAGCCTGACCAATTTTTTTGTTCTCGTCCCCCAGAAGTGTTTACATGGGAAGAGACTCGCATATAATGTGACCATCCCTTCTGCAGTGCTACAGCTTCTACTCCTCAGGGTAGAAGCTCTCCATCTCCCAGATAAGGGAGCAAGGGCAATGGCCAGTTTCAGGAAGTGAGTGCGCACATCTCTAATCTTATCCTGAGGATTCTGTACAGCTTAATGCACATGTATTTCTAGAGAGGCATGGGATGTAAACTACAGTGTATTGCAGTAGAGTTGACTTACTAGTTCTTTGAAGGATATGATAAAAGACCCAGGCACATACTTGCTGTAGCCTTAGCAGCCGTATGGTCAGCATAGCCTGTAATGCCTTGAAAGGGGCTGTTTAGACTGGAATAATTTTACATTAATTTTTTCACCATTCTTTGCTGTGGTTGACTCAACTCCTTGGTGAAACCAGGATTACTTGTGTGGATTCTTCTGTGAAAGAACCCACTCCTATCTTGACCAGAAGTTGTAGTCGATGTTGATGAATTTTTCAAGGCTATGAAAGAGATGAGACAAAAACATGTATCTGCTGTGAGAACAGTTTCCTCCATCACAGTGTTACTTTTTAAAAGGCAGAGAAGCTGCATGTGGTTTAGGTGCACCCCTCAAACCTAGAAACTAGAGAGTGCTAGGAATAGTCCAATCATCCTTGGCTTATGCATAGCAATATTGGTAGCCCCAATGGCCAGGGTCCCCAAAATAGCTGTGGCCAGTCTTTGTAGTGACTGTCAGTAATCCAGACTTCTTACCTGCTTCTAATGGAGGTGGTTTGAGTGAGATTCTCCTTGCATGCTCCTGCCTGAAGAAAGATCTCCATAGAGGCATGGACCAGAAGAATGACATCCAAAGGATGCTCCATAGAGGCATAGACCAAATAAATGACATCAAAGGATGCTCTATAGAGCCATGGACTAAAGAAATGACATCCAAAGGATGCCCCATTCCTTCTGTTTACTTCTGCTTGCTTCTGTCCCTCCTTTTGCTGGATGTCCCTCCTCTGCTGGAACTTGGCACGGAATGAAGTTTGCAAACTCCTCAAAGGACCATGCACATGGTCCCTTTGGATTAGAGTAGATAAGGATGATATTCCAGGTTCTAACCGTTTTAACCAAAAAGATAAGGGATCTTGGGCCAATTCTGAACCTTAGTGGCCTAAACATGTTTATCCCCAAGGATCCTTTTATATTGAAGTGGTTCACTGGGTCCTTCCTTGTCTCTCAAAAGGAGATTGGATGTGTTCTCTCCTTGACAATAAAAATGTGTCCAAGATTTCAGATTTTATTAGAATTGTCCATCTTTATGGTTTCTCATGTCAAAATGCAAGAGTGATAGTGATCTCAGTAGGTCTAATGTTCCCTGCTTACCAACCCCTTTTGCTTCCTGATTCTATTTTTCATTCTGTTAAGCCCTATTGCCTTGTAAACTTCTCAGGCCACTGTGACTGTAGCTGTTTTTGCCCTATGACTATACATGCTAGTGCTGTCAGGTGGGGGGAGCCACTTTATTGGCTAAGGGAATGTGGAGCCACTTTATTGGCTAAGGGAATGTGTTCTCTTCAGGAGTCACACATGCACATCAGTGGCTTGGAAATGAAAGCTATTCTGCTGTGTCTACTGGTTGTGGTGGTATAGCAGTGGGGTAAAATAATGTTTTCTTGAGCAAAACACCTCCTGAAGTATGCCATTTCCCATGTGGACAGGCTAAGCCATTGTCACCTGATGCTCTCTGAATGAATCACTCAGCCCTTCCAAGGTAGAGTGGATATTCTGCCACTGCACTACACCATTTTGCTGTCTGTTTCCATCCTGAATCAACATCAGATATGAAACTGATTCACTTCACTTCTCTTTCTCTTGATTGATTGTATGAAGGGTACCCTAGCCCAGGTGGTCTTTTGTAAGTGTTTCTGCCATTTCCTCTGGTAATGAAGTTTGTTCAGAAAGCCAGATCATTAGGGCCAAAGTAATCCTAATATCCTCATTCAGATCAGGTCGGATGTGCTTTATACTTTTCCAACAATTCTTCCCTTGATGCTACTTGCTTCAAATGTACTGCTATCTCCAACCATCAGGAAAGTAGCACTCTGGTAATTGCTTTCCCAAGATGACTGCATGGCAATTCCAGTTCCATTAACAGTGAAATCCACTGACTTCTCAGGGTAGTCCCCATTATTTCTTCTTCAAAGAGACCTTCCACTCTGAAGGCCTATAAAGAAAAGTGGAGAGCATTTCTCTGGTCTCCAAACCAACTCCCACACCTTGTTTTTACAATATCTGTCAGATTTTGTCTCTCATAAGTCTCATATACTTGAATAGTCATTTCTAATTTCCAGAATCTGTGTTTGACTTCCCTAAAGGGTTTGGCAGGAGGAGATGCCTTTATTTACTGCCCCCTTTGAGAGATTGAGATATTTACTTGTGTTAGAAAAGTTGACCTTCCCAATTTGAGCCAGTAGAATGTACTGAATTAAAGCTCCTAATTTGAAGTATCCTGGAATAACTCATTTTGGTGGTTTATTATTTCTGCCAAAATCGCCTCACAGTAAGACGTTGTCCTGTTCGATTCTCAGCTAAAGCGTCTTCTGTGTGGAGGCATGCGTGAATGGGCGTACCTTCATTGAAGGTTGTGCGTCAGGGCTGGCAACTCGGCGCATAAAAAATCTACTGCCAATCATTAGCGGACCAGAGTTCCGCTGTGGAGACCCCTAACCAGGAAAAGCCGAAAGACGCCACAACAACAAAAATAATTTCTGCTAAAAGGATTTCAAGACTACTTGCTTTTTCAATCAAATCTTCTGTGTTTCTTTGCTTAAAGAAGGAGTTGCTATCTGGACTATCTGCTGTATGTGCTCAAGGTTACCACAGAAGCCCATCTTAATCAGTTTGTCATTCTGCCAATTTTTCCCTAACTTATGCATGTAGGAGCAAATACCTCACCTTTTGCATAAGGAACTCTGGTACTACATTAGTAGAATTGAGTCTATGAAGAAAGTATTACTTTGTCAAAATATATGTTTACGTCAGAGAGTTGTGTAGCAGTCCCTTTTCACATTTCTGTAATGTAAAGTTGCATTTCATTTTATGTGTATGAGGAATCGCTACTGGCAGCCTTGAAGGTGCATTCTTCTAGTGCAGCCTGTACTTGCACTGCTTTTCTTAATGATACATCAGGTGATTGTATGAGCTTCAGCCCAGTCATTTCCCAATACCTTTATAAGGCAGTACAAGCTGCACATATTTCATAGGTCCATGTCTTCTTTCAGAGCCATTAGGGATTATGCCTTACAGGTTACTGAAGATTGATTGCCTCTTAGATGGGAAGGTTACAGGTGCTTAACATAATGTAATAGTAGGTCCATTTTTCTGTAAAGGATGCTCCCGCTTGCCCCTATTTATGTTACCTTTTATGCTTCTTGTTTTCTGTTTTTTTGAGTAGATTATTTTTTAGTCAAATGAAAAGTTAAAGCAGAGAGAAGTGCTTTTCAAGTGCATTATGAGATAACATTTGTCAAGCTGCAATCTCCATTTCTTAGATCTACCAGGCTATCGTAATTCCTACTAAGTGCTAGAGGTTCCTGCTTTTGGATATTCTTCTAACAGATCTGTTATGGCAAGTGACTGCAGCTTTAGTTTTCCCCATATTCTGGGTCCATGTGTTTGCTTTTTGAGAATGAGGTATGAGGTAATGTGGATATGTTCATAATATCCAGTGTTCATCTGATTCCACCGCTGTTTATTTTATTAATGCCTATGTTTCTCCTGGAAAAAATGCAGACATATTTCTCAAGACTAGAAACGTGGCTTGAAACATTGCGGTTCATTTTACATATTGGAAAATTAAAAGTGTAAATCAAATCCCTGCTTGCCTGTATCAGCTGTGGTCTTGGTTTAACTCATTTTACAGACCTGTGTTATCGAGTCTTCTCTTCAGAACAGTACTGGATACATGCCTTTTCTTTCTTATTTTTAAAATATAGGTCAGTCTGTCATAGTGCTGAATTTATTAACTTCTTTAACTCTTGATCACCTCTTTACCCTGCATTAAAATCTCTAGGGTGCTCTGAGTTGACAAAAAGATTCAAGTCATTCATGTCCAGGTTTGTGTTTAAGCTTCTCTTATAACAGTTGTCTCTCATTCAGTAGTAATGTCCTGTTTAGAGATCCGTGCTAATTTGTTAGCTCTATTATTGGTCCTGCTGCCCAGGGTAATGGTTTTGCTTATGGACCATTCAGTATGTGTATTCCTCCTCCTGGAATTCTTTGCATTTGTGATTTTGTGCATTGTTGTATAACTAAAAGGAAGCCTTGCTGTTCTATACTTGCTATTGTATTTATATTAGGGACCCACTTCACCTCCAGGGCAGGAACTATCCTGTATTTTTTTAAGAGATGATAATGATATTGCTTTCAAATACATATCTTTTTATTGTTTCAGAATTTTACTGTGCCAGTTATCCATATTTTACCATTTTATATAATTTCTAGCTGTATTTACTTTTATTTATCTTGCAAGTAAATTCTTCATCTCTGTTTTACATAATAGTTTGAAGATAAATATTGTAGAGAATTTGGGGTGTTATAGGTTAGTTACCAGTGTAGAAGTAATTGAAAGAGGAGATAGATGGAGATCAGGGAGACTTATGGGGTAGAATGGATAACGTTTAAGGGCTAGACAAGTGTTATTACTCCCACATACCTGATGTTCAGATAGATGTATTGAGCTAACTGGTGAAAACCCGTGTGTTCATTACTTGGTGATAGAAATGGTACTAGAGATCTAAATGATGGTATTAATGACAACTAGGTGGTCTGCCATATAATCCCAGAAAATATTTGCATAGATTGAAGCAGCTCCGGAGCCTGGTTGTTTCCTATCTAGTTGTATGACAGCTTATTGCCTGAACTGACAGACAACTTGATAGATCTACTGTATTTGGAAAATAAGTAAGAGATTGGACATCATTCCTGAAAGCTAAAGGATATGGAGTGAGAGACCCAATTAGTGATGTAAACAGAAATTTGACTTGAGACATGATTGCGAAACAAAGAAGCTAGTGATCATTGTGGTACTGTAAGGTTTTGTGCTTGGGGTAGCTCACTTAAGCTTATATGTGGTGACCTTTGTACTGTAGAGAATAAGATCAGGTTGTCTTACTTAGGACCCATGTTTGCAATGGAGGTAAGAAACAGAATAGCTAACTTCTGGTTGGGCATAATGTGACTTGTGGTAGGCAGAAAGTTGGCAAATGTGATTTAATTTGAAAAGTGCAAGACTATATACTTTAGTCTAGAGACTTGAGGGATAACATGTTGAGAGCTTTACCTCTAATGTGAGTAGAGGTAGAAGAAAAATCTTGTTTCTCTTGTTTTAAAAAATCTTTATTAAATTATCTTGTATGACATAGGCAGTCTTAAACTTTTATAAATGAAAATAAGTTTTACCAATAAAATCTCAGTCGCAAACATTATATATTACAAATCATACCGACACAACTGTAGCTGCAAACATTATACATCACTTTATGTAATTCCGATTTCTGTCAAAAAGTCATTTCCTTAGTAACACCAATTTGCATCTCCAACAGAGCAGTGTGCAGGGAATCTTTAAAGTCTGACAACTCATTACACTCCCAGAAAATATGTTCCCAGTTACCTCTTTCTTCCCCATCACACCTCCAACATTTGCTGTCTACCTGAGGAAAAGTTCTTTTGGAGTCTACTTGGGGTTTAAAAATACCTATGTATGCACTTTCAAGCAAAGATCCTAAATCTTCTAGATTTTGTTGCATATTTGGGAGATACATATATCCCTCAACTGTTTCTTTGCGAATTGATTATCCAATCTCTCTTCTCAATTCTTTCTAACCTCCTCTGATTTATTCTTATAATTATCATGCAATATTTTATATGCTGTAATAAATATTCCTATCTTAATGGCAGCTTCTGTTCTAGATTCTACTAAAAGCTCTACCATTGCTGTTTTTTTAATTTAGGTACCCCCTATTTCTTTCTCTTTGCCTATACTCTCAATCTCTTACCTGCAGTCCAAATAAGTTCTTAGCATCTTCCCATTCTGTTACCTTTCCCTCTCTAGTTATTTACTCCCAATACCTTGGTTCTTTTGCCAATTTTCTCCAATAAATTCCAGAGCCCTCTTGCCTGTTGTCTGTATCCCTTATTGTAGTCATTCCTATTGTCAAAATCTCCTTTCTCCATTCCTGTGTTGGCTTAGTTTGTACTATAATTTCTACTACTATAGGAATATAATATTTCGTATGATTATTGTTACTCTCCTTAAAGGTCTCCATCTAAAATCCTGGTCTTTCCTTGTTTCTTGAGCTTGCTCTCTGTTTCATCATCTCTTTCCACATTGAATTATCGTTTTCTGCTTGTGCTATGTATAGGAGCCTTAACAGTGCTGCTCTAAAATACCCCTTCAAGTCAGGTAATCCCATTCCGCACTGTTCTATTGGAAGAATAAGCTTATCCTACTTGACTCGTACTGTTTTCTCATCGCAGATAAAATCTGGCTCTTTATTAACTGCTATCTACAGCTTCTCCTCTGGTGATAAAAATATGCCTGACCTGTGTATAACATTAAAGGGATACAAACATTTTAACTTCCTGTATCTTGCTTATCAATATCCATATAACAGAGCTTCCATTTTCTCAGTTTTTGTATTATCTTTTGTTTTGTGTCTTCCCAAATATCTTTAGCTGCCACACCAGAATAATTTTTAATCCATATTCCTAAATACTTCATTTTATGTTCCCATAAGTATGGATATTGCTAAACCAATTACTATGTGGGTACATAGCTATTGCCTTTGTTTTAGTTTCATTAATTTTCTATCCTGAAAAGATGTGTTTCACAGCACTGTAATGTCCCCTTCTGGTTTTGTCAGGTATAAAATAATGTCATCTGCAAGTAGAGCAAGCTTTTCTTGACTGCCATTCCAATTATATCCTTGAATTATTGAGTCCCTTATTATTTTTGCCAATGGTTCTAAATATAATGCAAATAACATAGGGGAGAGAGGACACCCCTGCCTGGTTCCTCTCTTGAAGCAGAGATTATCAGAGAGGACATCACCCACTTTAATGTTTGCCTGTGATCCGTCATATATCCTCCTAATTGGGTCTATATTACAAGATCGACACTTCAGTTAATTGAATAACTAAAGATCGATCTTGTAATATTGAAACCTAAAAATCTCGAATGGTCGATTTAACCCAGGGAAACGCTTCCCTTGGCTACATGAAAAATAAATTTAAATCTCAAATCGTGTGTGTGTGTGTGTGTGTGTGTGTGTGTGTGTGTGTGTGTGTGTGTGTGTGTGTGTGTGGGCTTCCCTCCCCACTCCCCAACTAAATATACCAACTCTGAGATCGCTCCACATTGGAGAAAAGGGCATAATCCACATAACGGCCAAGGGAAGTTTTCCTGGGTTAACTCGGCCAGTCGAGATTTTTAGGTTTCGATATTACAAGATTGATCTTTAGTTATTCGATTTAACTAAAGTTTCAATCTTGTAATATAGACCCTTATAATCAACCATGTAATTTTAGCATGGAATACAAATGCTTCCATTGCTGTACTCATAAAATCCGAGCTTACTCTGTCAAATGCTTTCTGTTCATCAAGACCCACCAGAAATAGTGGTATTTTCTTAGATTCTGCTTCCCGCTAGGTCATCATTGTTCCATTAATGTTGTCAGATCTTTGCCTCCCCTCCACAGAACCACATTGGTCTATATCTATCAATTCTGGCATCACCTTTGCCATTCTTTTATCCATTATAGACAGAGCACGTATAATCGGGTTTACTTTAGAACAGCGAATGATCAGATGTTCGAAAGCTGTTACAGCAACCCATAAACGTTGAACCAGCAAAACAGCGAACGTCCAGAACAGTGATTTTTTTTTTTTCCCAGGGAAAATATTGCTGGGCCATTGTCCAGGTTGTGCCATTTCCTCCATTGTAGTGCGATCTTGGAGTTGGTATATTTAAGTAGGGTGTGTATGTTTAGTGTTTTTTTTTGGACCAGAGATTTTTTTCCATGGGAAAAAAAATTGCTGTTTCGGCCGTTCACTGTTTTGGCGATTTCGACATTTAGGGTCGATGCAACAGCGTTTGATCATTTGACCTTTCGTTGTTATAATATAGACCCGTATAATCTTGGTTTAATATTGAAATGGCCCAGATGAAGCTGAATCATATGGGTCTAACTTTAGATATTACAGCCACCACAGCTTTTTTCCCGGTTGTTGGTGCCCCTTCTTCTTTTAAAATACTGTTACAACCTTCCAGATGTTATCACTTTCTTCTGTCCTAGCTTCCAAATTTCCTCCGGAATGCCATCTATTACTGGAGACTTTTTCCTGCAGATTGGTTATATAACACCGTTTTTATCTCCATCTCCTCCTATTATAACTGTTGGTTGTTGGGCCTCATCTTCCTCTAACCTTGGTATGTTTAAGTCCTCCATAAATATTTCCATTTGTGCTTTTTTATTGATTTACTCACTTCTCTGTTTTTTATACAAATTTTCGTAAATTTTCCTAAAATATATCTAATACCTCTACAGCATCTCTGGTTATTTTTCTTGTTCTAGGCTTCCTAAGTCTGGCAACAATCCTTTTTACTTTCTTTTGCCCAAGTTGTTGTGTCAAACGTATTTGTGCTGTGGAGTCATTATCAAAAATACAGTTGTTTAACAGCAGTCTTTCTAAACTCATGCATGTTGTTATCCAAGTACTCCCTTATTTTCTCTGTAGCTCTTTGCAGTTGTGCCTCTTATTGTTCTGTAAGATTCCCCTTATTTTGTAATATTTTTTGTCAGCCCTCTAAGTAATTCTTCTTAACCAGATCTTTCTTTTATTTCTATCATATTTTTAAACTCTTTTTTTTTTATTTTGTCCCACTCACTAGCCATAACTTCCAGAGTACTCCCTTATTTTCTCTGTAGCTCTTTGCAGTTGTGCCTCTTATTAGATCTTTCTTTTATTTCTATCATATTTTTAAACTCTTTTTTTATTTTTATTTTGTCCCACTCACTAGCCATAACTTCCAGAGTACTTTCTATCTTCCCTAATAATGCCTGGATATTCACTACCCAATCCTTAAATTTGTTTTTTAACAGGTAGGTATGGAAGAGCCAGTTTACCATCTGTATTTCATTTCCCTGTTTTTTTTATCTTTGTAATTACTGGTGTATGATCTGCAATATAATAAAGTCCTGGACACCACTGTAGGTATAAAATCTCTTTATATTTTATTTCTCTCTTTTACACATTCATATAATGAGTATTACATCAATTATTTGGATGTCACTATTTCTAAGACCTCTACTGGTTTCAAATCTAACATCTATAGGAAGCCTACTTGGTGCAATAGTTTTTTGCATTTTGGTAGCCACCACCCGTTAGCACAAAAGAAAAGCTTGATTAAGGGTCAAGCAGTCAGGATAGCCAGGATGACTTCTGATTTTTGTGATTTAGATCAAGAAATTATTTTCCTGGGTAAATGTTTCACTGAGAGAGAATATCCCTTCGAAATGGTTACTGAAATTTTAAAAGTGATTACAGACAAATGGGGCACTAAATACAAGGCCCTATTAGGTCAACTTCTTCAGACTTCTAAAGCAGTTATGGTTGAGAGAAGTAAATACAATACAGCATGTATTATTCAGTATAACATGTTTTCAGGGTCCTTTTCACATATAATTAAAAATAACTGGAATTTAATGAAAATTGATAAGGAGGTACACCAGTTAGTGGGTGTGCAACCTATTTTTACATATAAGGTGGGAACTAATTTTAAGAGGACCTTTGAACATGGAAAAAGGGAATTTATACAATGCAAGGCCACTACTCCTTGTGGAGCATGTAGCATTTGTGCCTATATATGTGGTGAGGCAAGTGTTACACTAAACAATGGCTTGAACAGTGTGGTGAGATTTATTAAAGGGAATTGTAAGTCCAAAATGTTGGTTTACATGGCTTTATGCACTGAATGTAGTGCATACTATATAGGTAAAACGGAAAGGACATTCAAGGACCGTATTTATGGACATCTATACGATATCAGGACCCATAAGGAAACAAGTGCTTTGTATAAGCATAGTGTAACTTTTGTCCTTCTTCCTTTATAAGATTTAAATTTGGCATTATTGATTTAGTTCAAAGGGATTTTTCTAGGGGAGGGGTGATACAAAAAATGTTTTACTGTACAAGGAACTGTTATGGCAGCTTAGGTGCAAATCCAACACCCCACCTGGCCTTAATGATTATATCAGTATAAAATCGGTATTGCACAAAAAAGCTGAAAATGTTTAAACAGTGTGAGTTTACATTATAAAAATCATTATAAAAATGACTAAATAATTGTATTATTCTGAAAAGACATACCTATGTGTAGAAATTTATATATGTAAAAAGTTCTTTTAGCATTTTATATGGTTTATTTAAATAGGAAAGTACAAGTTTTATAGATGTGTTTCTTTAAATGTTAATTGAGTGTAATTATTGAATGAGACTGTATGTATAAAAGTTGTTATTGGTACCAGTGCTTTTATCTAATGAAGTCTAGTCATTAGACGAAAGCGCTCATCTTTCGTGTTTTGTGGAAAATATAAAGAGATTTTATACCTACAGTGGTGTCCAGGACTTTATTTTACTTTGCTTGCATTGGTTTTGGCTTTATTTTTTCGTACATTATGATCTGCAATAGTTATTGGATGTGTATCAAAGTTCTCAATTAAATGCACGTGTTCCTGTGAAATATAATTTCTGTCTCGTTTAACCCAGTTATTGCACCTTAAAGAATAATATGCACATTCCCTGGGTTCCTACTACTGAATTCACATCTTTTGTACCAAGTACCCTCTTTTGTTATTTTCCCTTCTAGCTCCTCCCCAGATAAATGCTCATTGCTGCAAGTCAAATTCCAGTCCCCACTTATAAGTAGTATTCCCTGCTGAAATCTAATTATTTCTCCCAAATTTTTTTTAAGCTTCACAATAAAAATTTTAGGTGAATATAAATGTATTCCAGCATAATCCTCATCCCTTGCCGGTAGCCCCGTACTACCACATATCTGTCATTATTATCTTTTTTTTTTCTTCTGTCACTGCTGGAGCTCCTCTGTCAATTAATATAAGTACTCAATTAATATAAATACTCCTCTTTTCCTTTTTCCTTGATATTCTGAAGAATATCCATCCTAAAATCCTTTCTTTATCAAAACCGCATGCACAGTTATTCTAAATGCGTCTACTATAGCAGTGCTGTTTGCACTCTTCATTCAGTATTCTTTCTTTTGTTTTTGAGACCATTCACATTCCAAGATGATATGGAAAGTGTTGTGATTACAGTAAGAGGCAATTATTTCCATCTGTTATACATGGCTGCTTTTTTAAATGTCTCTCTCCAGCTTTTGTGATACATGCACGCATTAATGTTAGGCAAGTTAATTCTTTATACATGTTTCTTAGCAACATTGGAACCGGTGTCAGATTTTACCAGACATTTTTTTTTTGTTTTTAATAAAAACCCTCAAAAAAAAACACACCCCAAAACACCTCCATAACCTGTTAATGTAATACAAACATGCATAACTATGTACATCTTCAAATAATGTAGTTTAACCCTCGTAATAGGAACATTTGTACCAAATAGCTGCTAACACAAGCCCTAATGAACCTGAAATTGAAGTTATCCATGCTAAGATGCAAGTTTTTGCCTGCGCTTCTGCTTATACCTATTGGTGTCTCTTAATCTTATTCCCCCATGTGAAAACAGCTTGCATGTTTTCAGATATCATTAACTTTTTAGCCTTGCAGAAACCAGTGTTCTATTTTATTGCCCTTTTATCAGCATGTCTCCATGGAAATGTAAGAGAAAAAAGCAGTCCTGTGCTGCAGGCTGAAGACAAGCTGAAACCTTTACTTCTGAAGGAAGTCTTTTCATTTTGTGATGCTGTCATATTTACTTGTTTCCACGTAAGATTTGTTGATAAATTAAGCCAAAGGTCTTAATCCAGACATTCACCTTTGCAGAAGTAAGAGAACATATCCACTTTACTTATATGATGTCTGTATTTTACACCCCACCTCACCTCACCAATTCAAGATTATCGCCTATTAAGTTTAAAATGCATTTGTCTAGCTTTCTTTTTTTTGCACTTGAATGCCTACATTTCTTAATACCAAAAAAGAAGAAAGAATGATGAGGAAGAACAAGTTTAACAGAGTCCTCAAAAGTTCACTCTTTCCACTTATTCTTATACAGCTGTATTTCACAATTGTGACTGATGCTTTGCAGTCTCACATTTATTCACCAATTTCCATATTGCTGGTCTTGCTGTTCACCTCCATCTCACAACTCCAGATTCCAGTACAATTCCAAGGTACTTTAATTCTTCTGGTCAACTGCTGTGCTTTTCTCTCTAAGCATTTTCCTTTTGAAACAGTGGAAAAGGTTTCCCTGACAAAGCCCCTCTATGTGCTTTATTATCAGAAGAAAGTAGAATTCCTTTCCGCTTGCTGGCTCATTTTTTGTTGTTGGACAAACCTTTGCATTTCATCCTTAGCCTGTTTTGCATAACAAAATGACTTTGATTCTCTAGGAAGAAAATATATTCTGAAGACAGTTGGATACAGCAGCGTGAATCGCACACCTGCCTCTTGACATTCCCCTATTACTGGAATAAATGTGTTTCTCTTCTGCCTTGTATACAGTGAGTAATCATTTTTCACAAACACTGTACTGTCTCTTTTTTAATACTTTTACCCCTTTGGCACAGTTTTGTCAGTATCAACTATTTTTCTGGTTTGTTTGCATCTTTAGTAATAAAGGTCTTGGCTGCTTTCTCCTGGCCAGATTTCGAGCATACACACAGTTTGCCCTTTCATTTAACAGTTCTAGCTGTGGAATGCCAATCCAGTTGCTTATTTGTGCCTTCATAAAATAAATACAGTCTGTTTCTTCATGTTTCTCTGGTACAGCAGAAAATTTCAGATTTTTTCATACATGCTCTTTCTTCCAATTCTATCATTTTTTGAAACCTCTCTTCTTGTGCAGTCTTGTACTAAGCCAGCCTTTTTTTTTTTCATTTCGACCTTGGATCTTTTGCAGTTTCATCAGCTCATCTCAATATCTGTCTAAAGCTTTTTCCATTTTTCCAACCTTTTGTTTGAGTTGATGCACTCCTTTAGTGTTTAGTTTAATCAGCTGTGAGCACATTTGACTTATTTTTTCCCTCTAGGTTACTGGAAGCCATGTGTTGCACCAAAGCAGGAGCTTGAACCATTTTTTGCTGAACAGCCTCAGGATTCCTCCAGTCAGTGTTTTCCCTTCACCTTATCTAGTTGTTTTTCTTCTTTGCAGGCATCCAGCCAGTGTATTTGCTAGCCAGTAACTCAGTTTTATTCATGCTGACAGTATCCGTGGCTGTTTCTCATTTCCAGTTTTCACACTGGGAGAGCTGAAGTTAAGTTGTTGATCAGTGTACAGCCATCTTGGAAGTCTAAAGTATGACTTCTTTTTCCATCTTTGTACTTTCATAAATAAACCCAACGTATCTTTGTGGTGCTTGATTATGATTTGTGCCTGTCCATCTTTGTACTTTCATAAATAAAACCCTACGTATCTTTGTGGTGCTTGATTATGATTTGTGCCTGGTTGAAGTGATATGTGATGCTACCCATCTTTTTTGCCATGTCATGATTGTTTTTTCTCCACAGGCTTCTTGGAGTGTTGGTGGGTCTCACGAAATGGTACTGATCTTGCTTGTTTATAAATGTATAGGAAAAGATGTACGTGATTAGCAAAAAAAAAAAAAAAAAAACTAAATTTGACTATCAAGAACAGAATGTTGTAATTGTATTCATTTTGTTGCTTGGGATTGTTTTACGTTTATTACACAGCAGTCCAGAAAGCATTCCGTTTTTCATTCTACCACACCACAATGTTCTCCAAAACTTTTTGTGTGAACAGTGAGAAGAGCCAGTTTCCCTTTTTACTTTGTCTAGACTTGCTTCCGAAATACTTTGGAATAGAGCTTTTGGTAATCTTAACAGTTTGCAGATGCGTGTGTATTGTTTTTACTGTTTTTTCTCTGCAGGTGTAAAAGCAGGAAAGGATGCTGTTCAAACCTTGGTCAATATTAAAAAATACAAGAAAGATCTAAACCTTGAAGGAGGAGCTGAGGAGGTGTTAAGTGAGCAGAACTATGTGGAAGCACTTGGAAATGACAGTAAAGGTAATAACATAGTTTCAGTAAAGTGTGTTTAAATTAGATTTGAAACAAAATATTATTTTAGTCATTTACATTTATTAATGGACATAGTTTGGCTGTGGCCATTTTTTTCTTCTTTTCAGCAGAGGTTGTCCGAGAAAAGCTTCTGGAAAAAAATTACAAAAGTTCCAGAAAAAATAATAAAAATGTTTTCTAAAATAAAGTATTTTGTTCTAGTAAAAATGTTGATCAGAGCAGTAAATGTAGCTTAGAAGGAAAATTGTGTATATTAAAAAAATATATATATATAAAAAAAAGCATTTACTAAAGTATAGCATTTAAGATTCCAGTTGTCGACAATGAATGTAGTGTGTGCACACACAAGACAATATAAGAATGTTACGCACACATACAATTTTGTGTATATATTTATATATGTGTATACATCTATGTATGTTCACATGTAAAAACATAATGGTTGAGGAGATAAAATGTAGTCATTGGTGGTAAAGGAAAAACTGGGAGTAGGTATGGGGAAAATGTTAATGGGAAGATAGAAAATGGCAAGGAAAGTTGGGTTTATTAGTAGGTAGGGAAAAATGAGTTAGTAGGGTAAGAGAAGGCAAGAGAACCTAATCATTCTGCAGGAGACAGAAGCTTTAGTCTTGCATTGTAGCAAGAAAGATCAGTATGGCAGCAGTGGGGGGGTTACGAAGTGCAGGGACTGTAGGAGATTTCTTCATGTGGTACTGAGTCTGAGCTATACTGGTGGGAGAAGGCCAGGAATGTGTGGGCTAAACAGAGGCTATAGCGTCACAAAGTTCTCTTGAACTAATAAGGGGCTGGCCTCAAGGGTTATTGCTGCCACTCCCTTGCCATGGCAACAGATGGACCAAAAGAAGAAGTGAAGAGGGGAAAGATGTGCATATGTTGCAAGTAAAGTTGCAGGTGCACAGTGCAGTAGTTCACACAGCATGTGCACCTTGCTGCAAGGAGAAGTGCTGTTTTCTTTCCATATTGGCTTTTCCCTCATTCTGAATTAATGCTTCTGCATTCTTTGTATCACAATCACTTAACAATAGAGCACCCCCCTTTCCCTGTGTGTTCGCCAAGTTGGCTTAAGAAAAAAAAAATAGCGTAAGAACAACTAGTTAGGGTGGCCTCTAGCTGTCTGATGCCAGAACTTTTAACTGTAACCTATATTCTAGTAGGAGTTGCCCCTCCACCTCCATAACACTGCTTTTTTGCAAAGCCCTATGTCAAGAACAGTCATACAAGTACCACCATTTGTGTAATACGTTACAATTCTAGCATTGTTCAACAAAGCTCGAGCTCTAGATATGAGTTACAAGTTTAACAGTACCTGAGATATCTCTAGAGCATGAGTATTTTGTTCAGCCAAGGTGCTGGATTTCTCTCCCAACAGCTTAACTATTCTATGTAAAGAGGGTACACAGTTGATTATTTTTTGATGGGTGTGTTGGGGGGAGGGGGGACCATCGCAGTATCCACTGACCATTTGAGCAGTAGACACAAGCAACGTTAACATTTCAGAGCAAATACTTGCTTAATGAGCCATGTTCAGGTTTAATAATCCTGCATTGCATCAGCCTCTGGCTGTTACATCTGTTGTTGCCCCCCTAATGGGTATCAGCCTCTCCTGTATTACCTCGTGTCTCTCGAAAAATGGAATAAAGCTGAACCCTGGTTACTTTTGTTTTCTGGTACTTTTTGCATGTACATCTTCCTGGCTTCCTTCACCCCTTTAGTTGATATTCCCTGTTGCTGTGGGCTGAGCACTCCAGGACCACTCCCTACTTTTTTCTGCATGGATGGCTCTTAACATTTCTTCTCTAGTTTGGAAAATGTGTATATCACTTCTTAACCATATTTTTTACAGAGTGGAATGAGACATCCTGCATCCTAAGCCATGTTGTTTATGTAGGCTTATCAATAGAAACTGTTCATTCTTAGTGGACAAGGAATAGTTCTGCTGTACAGAAGTCTTGGATCCTGATTAAGATGGCTTTTTTTGCTGGGTGCCCACAGAGCAGAAAGTACTGTGTCCATGAGCTTATGCAATTTAAAATGCACATTAAAGGAAAACTCCACCTTAGAACTAAAAAAATATATTTTTTCACTCTATCTTTGTTTTCTGAGTTATTTTAACACCTTAAAGTCACTCTGCTCCCTATATAATTTTAATGTTTTCTGCAAAATGGCTGTCAATGGGTTTTGACATATCAGAGTGATCTTATTTTACTTTAAGCCTTTCTCTTTCCCATAATCCATTTCAAATCTGATTTATATGAGTTGTACTAGACATAAGGAAGCAGTGGTGTATTCCCATTCCATTTGACATATAATGGGATCAGTGCCGGTCACTGTCATCTTGTATACTGTCTGTAACAAGCCTGCTTTTTTATTTCTTGAATGGCTGTCATTTGTGTGTGTGTGTTTCAGGGCTTGTTTTATAGTATACCAAGGAATTATACAGCTGCAACCAAAACAGTTGCTAAATTGCAGGCTTTTGTTTAAAGTGTATTTTTGTAGTCCAAGATGAATGGACACCCCCCCCCCCCACACACACACACACACACACACTTTGGTAAATGTGCTGATACTTTACAAGAATTACAAGAAAAATATTTTCTGACTTTTCTCTAAATGTCAGACATCTTCGATACTGCATTTAATTCATCTTTAAATGTTTGTTGTATATACTACTTAAAGCTTAGCATTTCAGTTCTGTGATACTGCTTATGTAATTTTGGCAAATGAAGGGAAAACTGCCTTTGACCCACTGACTGATCCAGTTGCTTTGTTTTGCAATGAAAGGCATGGCTATATTGGAAGCAGCTGTAAATCGGTGTAAGTTCTCTTCCTTTCTGCAATAAAAACAGTGGAAAATAGTTTCACACCTCTCTTTTTTTGTTTGTAGCAGCATGAGCTCCTGCCTACAAATGTCTTTGTGTTTGTAGTATGTCAAGCAAGTGTAGACAGATTCCTCTGCAACTTATGTGAGAAGTAGAGCTTAAAAAAGGTGGGTGATCTTTCCCTTCCTTTGATACCAAAGTGAGGAAAAGAGAGTTTTTTTTTTAAGTATAAGCAGGCTTGAGGTATTTACATAGTACTGGAATCGTATTGTAGGGAGAAAAGCAGCCTAAACATTAGGAGAAGGTGGAGTTTTCCTTTAACTGACTCATGCTTGGGTTCTAGGATGTCCTCTGGGTTCTTTCTGTTAGTATTTCTTCCTTAGTTATTCCACCCAGACTGAGGGCTGTTTGTTGATAAAACCCTCCCCGTTCTTTCATTCTACCCTTTCAGGTAATCCATTTATTCAGACATTATTTTGCCATGCCCTGTCATCATGGTCCACTATTAGCAGTAAAGGACAGACTGTAGGAGGAAGACTTTCAGCTGTTGAAATTAAATTTTAGCCTTTCTCGGCACCTTTTTGCAAGGATGCAGAAGGAATGTCCATTATACTGCCATAGTCAACAGCTACATCTGAGAGGAACCAACAATGGCCACGGAAGCTTCCAGAATGATTGAATGCAATGCCAAAGATAAAATCCTCAGGGATATCCTACTGTTGTCCTCCGTTGTGGGAACACCGCTATAATTTGTGAAGTTTTGCTTGGCAGTTCCATTTCAGAGGTAGTCTGAAGCCAGATGTCTCTCTACTTGGATCCTTGGCTAGCCCTCATTCAGGAGGTTTTTCCTGGCTGTGATCTCAAAACCTCCCAGCAGATGTCAAAAATGAGATTTTAAATTCTCTTTTGGATAGGGAGTTATTGGACTTTCTGCTGCAAAGGGTATGAAAAAGGTGATGAGGGGGTAAGCTGTTTCAGAAACTCTCTCTTCCAAGGGCTTCTCTAACCCCTTGCCCAATTTTGGGAGGAAACAAACATTCTCAGCAAAATGCTGGTAAGTAGATGTTTAAAAAAAAAAACAATGGCAAGAAGGTTCCAAAAGAACCATTCAAAAGGAAACACAGTCAAACCAAGTCAGAATGACTGTATATGGGACCATGTCCCACCTTGACAGTCCCTTATCTCTTCCAAGAAGTCTGATTCCCCATTTCTTTCTCTGGCAACAGAAAGCGTCAGACAGATGAGTTCCGGAGATCATTCACGAAGGTTACATGTGGCAGTGGGAAGAAATTTCTCCCTTACAGGAGTTATTTCTCATTCATCAGACCAAATTTCTGTATCTCTCCCTGTTGTAAAACACGTCTCAAATAGTAATAGATTATTTCCCAGTTTGGGAAAGGATTTTATTCAAGGATATTTCTGGTGCCAAAGAAAGAATATGCCTGGAGAATAATTCTGGGTCTTTCTTTCCTAAACCAATTTGTGATAGTGCCCAAGTTGAAAATTCTGTCACTTCACAGTCTGGTACCCCTTCTTTTACTTATTTAAGTTTTATGGTAATACTAGATTAAAAGATGTTTATCACATCCCTGTTGATCCAGATTTCATGCATTTAAGGTTTTGTGTGTCTGGATCATATTCTCAAGTTCTCTGCCTTACCCTTTGGACTATCCACTGATCTAAGAGTGTTCACAGATTGTCTAGTTCTAGTTTTAGCCTATAGCAGGCTAAAGGGTATCTACGTGTTTCCATATTTAGACTACTTCCTTACATTTTGCTGAGCTTTTTTCAAACTGTTAGGAATCTCTCACTTGGCTGAGATCTCTTACAGAAGTGTTGTGATTCAAAAAGAACATTCAAAATTCATTTGAAGTGTATGTAATATGGAAATGCAGACATTATATAATAGAACTTCAAATCGTACACACAAACTTTTGTCTTGGCAAAAGCTTAATGAATTATTAGAAATATATTAATGGTTGATGAATTGTCATTTCTTATTGTGGACTCCGTACGTATATTTTTTTTCCTATTTTCCTTTTATATTAGATAATTGTTATAGGTTCATACTAGGCTATCTGCCCTAGGGCATTTATAAGCCTAGCCAGAATGTGTTTGGCTTTCGCCACCCATTTTAAATTAATTTTGCTATGCCCTTTTTTGAGGTTAGTGTACTGTGCCTCTGTCTAACAGTGACACAGAAGTGATACCCGGGGTAAACCTACGATCTCCCATCCACTCATCAAGATTCCTCTTGAAGAGAGTCCATGAGGGACTCTGCCTAACCTGGACTGGGATTTTATTCCAGAGTGAAGGGAGCCTCTGGGTTATGAATCTGTCCCTCCAGCATGTCCTATTTATTTCAGTGCTGAGGTTCAAGTCTCTCGTGTGCGTAGCTCGATGGAATTTGGATTTTCTGAGGTGGAGCATGTCCATTCATTCCGGGTTGGACATGGCTTTATACGTCAGGCACAGATCGCCTCTGAACAGGCGGTATGCCACTGAGTAGAGCTGGAGTTTCTTTAACCGGGCAGCATATGGCATCTGTTTGAGCCCTGTGATCCTCTTGGTGAGGTAGTTTTGGGGTCTTTCCAGTTGCTGCAGGTGTCTGGTAAGGCACATCCCAAAAGGGGCATTGTACTCCATTATGGGCCTGATGAGGGATGAGTAAAGAGGCACGATGACCTCCCCTGATCTAGATGTGAATCCCTTCATGATTAGGTGGGCTATATAAAATGTTTTTCTAACCACTTTGGCCACATGGTTGTCAAATCAGAGATTGCTATCAACTTGGGTCCCCAGGTTCCTAATTACTTCTTCTGTACTTAATGGATTACCACCTATGTGGTAATTTGTGGGCACTTTGTTTTTGCCAAAGGGGATGACTATGCACTTTTTGACATTTAGCTTGAGGCCATGGCTCTGGCACCAGTTGTCTGTTTCTATGAGGCCCTTTTGGAGGATGCTTGTGTCGGCTGGAGAGTCGATTATGGCGCCCAGTTTGCAGTCATCTGCGAACTTGGTCAGCCACAGTCCTTCCGTGTTGGCCTGTACCTCCGAGAAATATATACCGAACAAGAGAGGTCCCAGGACTGAGCCTTGTGGGACACCACTTGTAACTGGTTTGGAGTCTGACATGGCTCCAGCAATTCTAACCATGTGGGTTCTGTCCTTGAGCCAGTTTGCAATCCATCTATATTCCCCAAGTTTATTTTAATCAAAAATGCAATAAAAAAAAAAAAAGTCTTTGACTCCTGCAGAGAGGATTATGTTCCTGGAATGCCTGCTAGACCTCATGTTACAAAGAGCTTTTCTTCCACTGGAAAATTGATTTATACCTAGATCTGTTTCAAGTTTTCAACTGAGACTTCACTATCTGCAAAGACAAACCTCAGGATTCTGGGTCTCGTAGCATATATGATTCTCATGATACCCCTGTAAAGACTCCACACAAAAATATACAATGTTATCTGAAGTCTTTGGTCCCAGCATCAATACCCATTATCAAACTCCAGTTCTGGGATTTTTCAAAAGAGAAATCACTTGGTGGAGACATCCCTAAATCCAAGTCTCCCCTTCTCTTCTGCTTCAAAGCAGTTGGTCACTGTAGATGCGTCAGACTTTGCTTGGGGAGCAGTGTTGGGGGGGGGTAAAAGTGCACGGTATCTGGGACAACAAGGACTAGATGCAAGCACATAAATATAAGCATCTCTCTTATATTTATGCAAGCACATAAATATAAGAGTAATGCTTGCTCTTACCGAGGCACTCGGCTCTGTGAATCAAATTTGGTCCCCAGGACCTCTTAAAGTTGTTTACAATACCACAGTGATGTGTTACATCCACAAGCAAGGGGGAACTGGATCTTACCCCACCCCCCCATTCAAACTAGTTGTGTTTGCTTGGGATATAGCTTTACAGCACAATCTCAAATTACAGACATTCTACATTCCATCAGAGCAAAACTGTGTGACAGACAAGCTGAGCAGGACAAAGACAGACCTTCATGAATGGAAACTAGATGTAGCCTTCCAAGATTAGATCCGTATATGGGGAGTTCTTCAAGCAGAACTATTTGCCTCCTCTCTGAGGAATTAGCTAGCAAAATTGTCTGCCGTGAACCCTCCCCTCTTTAACTACATTCTCATTTCAAAATGTTTTTGAAAGGATTTTTGCATAAGAGATCTCCAAGAAAACCGGTGGTTCCTGCCTGGGAAACTTTAATTTTTTTATTAGAGAAGCTAACATTTGTTCCATTTGTACCAGCTCATCTGGCTGACTTGAAGTTCTTAACATGGAAAAATGTTTTGCTGATTTGCTCTTTCCTCTGTAAGAAGAGTATCTGGTTGACTCACCATAAGAGCTTGCCAGTCAGTCTTGTTTTTCATGGGGACAGGGTTTCTTTGAGAACTAAAGTGGTATCTCAGTTTACTTTGTCAAACTATCCATCTCTCTGTTTTCTTTCCTGAACAGTGAAGGAGACGTGATACTCCATACCTTGGATGTCCACAGGCAACTTGGGTGCTATCCTGACGGAACAAAATCTTTCAGATCAGTTCATTTCTTCTGATGAGTAGGGACAGACTGTGTTAAAGCAGACTATCTCAAAATGGTTCCCTCAGGCTATTACATTTTGTTATTCTCCGGTTGGTGGTTGGCATAGTGGTTAAGGTGCTTACCTCACAGACAAGACATACACGGTTTGATTCTTACCAAGGGAAATCAGCTAGGTTTGAAATGGTCCACAAGGGGAGCTTGCCTTGTCCTTGCTTTTGAACCCAAAACTATTCTAAGCAGGATCAAGGCTCACTCTATCAAGGTTCTAGCTTCATCTCTCTCTTTGGAAAGGGATGGAATCTAGAAGTATTCAAGAAACAGCAACTTTCCTCCGTATGTACTTTTATAGAGCACTACAAGCTTGATTCCTTCTCTAGGTCTAGATCAGGCTGTGCTAGGGCCATTCCTCAGGGACTCATTGTCCCTTCTCCTTCACCTCCCGACTGTGGTAAGCTATGGTAATCTAGCCATATAGCTTAGGCTACTGCAGCAGTGATCAATATGATGAACATAGTACAGTTGTGTAAGTAAACTTACCATAACTGTAGATGTTCGGATGATCACTGCTGCTATAGCCACTCCCTCCACCCCCCCTTGGCTTTTGGTGTGATCTTGTGTCAAGGCATGGATGTTCATGTATTGTTACTCCTAGCTATGTCCTCTCGGGGCTCACCCTCCCTCTCTATATTGGTGTGAAACCCTGAAGGGCTTGGTGCCCAAACCTGCCTTTTTAGACAGCCCATCTTGAGCTAACTGTTTGGGGGTGTGGAAGGTGCCCTGAAGCTTGGGAAGCTGGTCTGCTGTTATATCCTTGAGAGGATATAACCCATATAGCTTAGGCTTCTACAGCAGTGATCCTTTGAGCTTCTACTGTTATGAGTTTACTTGCACCGCTTTACTTTCCCTCTACTATGGCCTCATTTTTTTTAAAAGCCTCAATATTTGAATCAATCCAGAATTTTGTTGGCTTGCCAGTCAGGCAGAGATCTTGACTTCCTTCATTTAACTGCATGGTTACTCCTGGTCTAGTAATAGCCCAGAACTTATTATACCTACCTATTGTGGCTCACTATCTCACTTCTGCCAAGAAGGTCAACACTGGGAAATGTACAGGAGTAATTAGACATGTTTTCCTGTTTTAGGTTACCTACAAAAGGTTTTGGTAGTCTTGCATTACTTTTCTCTGATTTTAATACAAGCCTAAGCTGTTTTGTACAAATTCACCTTGCTGCTGTAGCCACCTTAAATCTAGGTTCCAATATTTTTGGGGCTTCTTTAAAAGAAGGAAAATGATAAGCTTGAAAGTCGGTAAAGAAATACTAATGCTGAACCTTTTGTGTTGCTTCTATTACCTGATGCAACCCTGTTTTAGTGGTTTAATGGGGAGCAACAGAGAAGAATGAGAGTCTTTTTATGACCATATTTTGGGAAAAGAGGCAAGTTCCCATATGAACTTAAGCAAGCCATGAGAACCTTGAAACAGCTACTGAGTTATAATGGTTTAAAACTGTGGACAGATATGCTTTTAGCAGTTGGTTAATAGTAATGTGAATTCGGTGCTTAATGAAAGGAGGGTTTGAGGTTGTGGAAGTCCATGAAGTAACAATAAATAAAATAAAAAAATAAAGTAACAGACTAATACTGGGAACAACTGAGACATGGCAATATATGACACACTTGGAAACAAATTGAACAGGAGATGGTTTAAATAACTCCTTAAGATTGGAATTTAAAGAGATGAAGAGTACTGCAGTAATTCTAGATCTAAGTGGGAGGATACAGCCTGTTATGGTATCATTATGGATGGAGCAACTGACCAAGAGGTTAGTAAGCAGTGCATTTAGAATGGTGTGATACAGGATTCTAAGGCAGTGTACAAGATGAAATAAATTGAGGTCAAAAGTTTTGGTGAAGAAACTGACACTAAAAGGTGGGGATGCTTATGCTTGATATGCCACTAAATCCAAGAAATCCAGATTATTTACTTGGATGTTTTAACGCAAAAATGCTTCAACTCCATTGAGATTGTGAAGGATATAGTTGCTGGCAGAGCCACCTTATTTAAGCTGTAATACAGGGGCTTGTGGGACATGGGATCATATCTTTTAGTCCTGCCAAAGGCTTAATCCATGTAATTGGATTTGTAGAGACTGTTGGGAAAGTTACTTGGAAAGGTAGTGACTATTACTAAGTCATGTATGTTTCTATGTTCCGATAAATTAAAAAAAAAAATGAACAGGCACTAAAATATGATGACAATGGCTAAGAAAACTTTAACTAGAAAGTGGAAATCTAATAACAGTATCGGCATTCAGTGAGGTAATATTCGATCTGATGTCATTTTCATTTGTTCCGCAATGAATGGGTTCGTGTCCGACCCTCTGATCTGACTCTTCCACTTTCTTTAGATTCTAGGATCCAACTCTCGAGCTCCCCCTTTACCCACAAATCCCCTGACTGCTGAATCACCCCCAAATCTTGTTTGCCACTCTTCAGGATTGGGAAGGATTGCGACTGCGTGAGCTTCTTTTGTGGTGGTTACTGAGTAATAGATATTTTTTTCTTTTTTTTCTCTTTTCCTTCTATAATAATTATAGTATCTCCTGTACCATCTTCAAAATGTATCTAAACCCTTTTGTTACCATTTTGTGGGTAAACCTTAACTATCATTGTTAGTTTTCTTCCTTTACCTTGTCTTAAGGTATTTCTCCACATGCCATTGTTGATATTGATGCCTTTCCTCTTCTTTTTCTCTTTATATATAAAAAATGTTGTCCCTTTGTGTAGATACTGTGTTTATCTTTTTTGTAGTATGGCTAATAAGCCTACTGGTTTCAAAAAATGCACTTCCTGTGGGCATAAGATCTCCAACTCTGATGCCCAAAGGGAGTACATGTATTGTCTGAGCCTGGTACACTTGGGACAAATACTGCTTCATTTGTGCACCCTTTAACACTAGGGCCATCCTGCTTTGTTTGTGTGGCCTTAAACACTAGGGCCATCCCCGACAGAAGGAATAAGTTAATTCTGAAAGGCCTTCTATCTTCTAATAGCCTCTGCTACTTCTGCATGTACTTCTTTCTCAGGGGCTGAAACCCCCTTTCAAAAATCTAAGGAGCACCTTCTTCTGAGCCTTCCAAGAAGTTTCTATGAACTCAGACCTGAAGTCTTTGGATCTGATGTCTGCTGTTATCAGATCTCCTTGGCTCTGTACTCCAAGATTCAAGAGATGCCCCAAAAAGTGGTCCAGGCCACCATCTGTTTCTTTCTAAGCTGAAACGTAGGTGTCTGATCAGAGGGGTTACCACAACTCTGAAGATTTTGGAGCCATCGCTTCCCTCCAGAGCTTTGGTGTTAGACAGCTTGGCTGTGACTCCTCCCTCTGAACGGAGGGTTAGGGAGGCCCTTGGATTGCCTGCTCCGAAGTGTCAGCTCTTGGAAGATTGTCCTTGGCCTCCCCTGGTCCCACTGCCTTCAAAGCAGTGGAGAAGGTTTTCTCAAAACACAGAGTAGTTTCAACTCTTGCTTCTTTGGATCCATTTCCTGCTCCCTTTTCAGATTCTGTGTCTGAGTCTTTTCATCCTACACCTCAGGAGCAGCCAGCCTAGATAAGCTTCCAAGCAGTTCTCCTCTGGGAACTCCCACTTCCGACACCTCCCCAGAATATCCCCCTGAGGAGGTTCCACAGAGGAGATCATGCAAGAGGAGGCACAATCCCTCATGGAAGACACTGATTTTGATGAAAGGGAAGGGTCCCTATATCTCCATCTGAAGATGTCTCGTTTGAAGACATCTTTGAGATCCTGTGCCAGAAAGGTGGGTGGTCTTCCCAAATGCCTACCCAGGAGGAATCGGTATTTTTGGAAGCCTCTGAGTCTGAACCATCTATGTCTTGGTTTACCCCACTTGCAACCTTGTCTCCCACAGAGCATGGAAGGAACTGGACTTAGAACCAATCCCCAAACATCCAGGCATGATTTTGAGTGCTCCTCCCGACGGACAGCACTGGGCCAAAGGAATCCCTGTAGATACCACGGCTGTTGCTGCAGTCACTAAAAAGTATCTGGCTGAACAGAGCTCCACTGCCCATCCCATAATAGGGTGTCTAGGGCATTGAACAAATTTGGAAGTGAGTGTATGCATCAGCGACCTTTGCCTTATAGTTGCTGAGTTACATGGCACATTTCATGAGGTTACAGAGGAACTTGGTTAAGGAACTTGCTAACTCTACCCCTGGATCCATGTCCGAAGAGGAACAGAAGTGGTTTACCTCATGATTAGCCACCCTGCAGTCCATTTCTAACATGTCCATGAAGTTACTCACACACAGCTGAAGGTTCCTCACAGGTGGCCAGTTCAGGCATAACCATTAGGGAACCTGCCTGGATGTGGTTGTGCAATTTTGTGGAGCCCTTCAAGGCGTCATTCATCAGTGCTCCTTTTCATGGATCTTCTTTATTTGGACCAATGGTTAAAGAGAGACTTTCCTGCAGTGAGAGGTATGGAAAGACCTCATCTGCTATTGGCATCTGTGTTTCTACCCTGCAGATATACTTTTCGAAGAACAAGTGTGGTGGTAAAAAGCTGTGGCTTTGAAAATCTCAAGGACCTTTCCAAGAGTCACGTGACATTTTTTTCTCCCAGAGGCAGAGGGAGGAATAGTTGCAATAGAAGATGCCGCCCATGCAGCACAGGGGGTCCACAGAGTCAAGGGTCACATGATTCCTTCTTGGACAGATCCTTTCCGTGCTTCGAAGTTGTCCAAGTGTTCCTATCTGGAAGCAGTTGTGGGCACCTGTCCTTGCACCTAAAAGCCTGGGTAGCCATCACAAAAGATTCATGAGTGCAAAAGATCATATCCAGAAGATATTTCCTTCCCTTTTTACAAGTTCCCTGAAGACAAGGGAAATGTCTCCCCGGTGTTCCACCCAAACAGTGGGAGTTAGCAGTTTGAAATTCAAAAGCTGCTGGACAAAAGTCATCCAAGAGGTCCACCAAAACCAAACAGAATCCTAAATTTACTCAAGGTTCTTTTTGGTGCTAAAGAAAATGGAGGACCTGAGACCTATTTTGGATTTCAGCTATCTGAACCATTTTGTAAAGAATTCCAAATTCCAGGAGGTCATGGTTAAGTCCATTCTGCCTCTACTGCGGAAGGAGGACTGGATGTCCTTTATCAATCTTCAGCATGTACTGTCACGTCAAAATGAGCAGGCACTGTTGATACCTACACTTCTTCTGGCTGGAAGCCAGTCATTGTCAGTTCAGAGTCCTGCCCTTTGGTCTCACCACAGCCCCCAGGTGTTCACCAAATGCATGGCAGTAGTAGCAGCTCACCTAAGACTGATGGATTCAGGGTGTTTCTTAACATGGAAAACTGGCTCCTTACTGCACTGACCAGGAATTTTCTGGAAACAGACAGGGACGACTTACTCCAAATATCTCACTCTCTGGCAATTATGATAAATCTGGCCAAGTCGCAACAACAACTTCTTGGGAGTTTATAGGGGCTTATCTAGATACAGTCAAGTGCTTAGCTCTTCTGCCTCAAAACTGAGTTCTTACTATGAAATTGCATGTCAGACAGGTTTGTTTTCCTCAGTCTCCCCCAGTAAAAATGGTACTCAAAGCCGTAGGGTCGATGGTTGCGCAGTAACTTTAATACCCACTGCTTGTCTTCATATAAGAATTTTTCAGTGGACTCTTAACAGTGCGATGGGCTTTTCATCGACTTCCTTTGACATCCAATAAAATTTTCAGGTTTGCAGAAAATCCCTACTGTGGTGAATGCTCTGAAGAGATTTGTCAAGGGCTTTCTTTTATCCTGCCATCGAATGCCACGCTGACTATGTATGCCTCCCAGTTGGGGTGGGGTGGGGGGCATTACTTCGGATGGACTGTTGAGGCATGTGTTCCCCAGAAGAGACCATTTTGCATATAAATTTCTTGGAGATGAGAGCGGTGCTACTAGCATTGCAGGCCCTTCAGAGCTCTCTTCCACTAGGAACCATTACTCTTCAAATGGACAACATATCTGTCAGTACTCTGGTACAGCAACAGATGGGAGAAACTGGATCCTAACTCCTCTGCCGAGAAGCAATGAAGTTTTGGCAGTGGGCACTCTCCTCCAACCACTTTCTTGTAGCGATGCACATTCCAGGGAAATCCAACAATCTGAAGTAGTTACTTCATTTGCTCTGCAACCTGTGGGTATCGGATCCGACTTCGGATCCGAGCCGGCAGCTTTCCAAGATCCGAGCTCCTAGCTTCTCCCCCCTACCCATAATCCCCTGCTACCAACCATATTACCTCAGATCGTTTTTTGCCGCGGCTGAAGAAGCTTTCCCTTTTGAAGAGCTCCTGGCTGGGTGAGATCGTTTGTGATTATAACCTCTTCTAGAGTTTAAAAATCGTGTGTGTGTGGTTTTAAGCCCTTTTCTACCCCTTTTTGTGCTAGTTTAATTTTTTTGGTACAGTTGATTAGTTTTCTTTAGTCACTCCCCCTCCCCTTTTTGCGTTTGGGTGTGTGTGCGAGTGCTAACATGTCGGAAGGGCCTAAGGCTATTTTTTCTAAATGTACTATGTGTGGCCACAAGCTTTCCCCAGCTGATGGCCACACTCAGTGCGTTTTGTGCCTGGGGGCAGCCCATCTTTCAGAGGCCTGCCAGATCTGTGTGGCCTTTAACCCCCAGGCACTTCGGGATAGGAAAAACAAGCTGATCCTGGCGGGAAAGCTCCCCCAGGAGTCAGCTTCTTCTTCCTCTCCCGTTCGGGCTCTGGCTGCCTCGGCGGCCTCTGTTCCCTTAGCTCAACCCGGGACTCAACCTCCCTCTTCGGGTTTGAGCTCTGGGGAAACTAGTGTCTCTTCTGCTAAGGAGAAGAGGCACAAGGATAAGGAGGGACATAGTTCCCATAAAAGGCGGGCCGAATCTCACCCCTTGGCTCCGCCAGCTAAAGCAGCTAAGTCTCCTTCGGCGGTCTCCGGATCCTCCTCCTCTTGGCTCCGTTCGCCTAGCTTCTCGCCGGAGCCGGAGGAGGAGGATCGGTCTCCCTCGAGGTCGTCGAGGCGGCCCTCCTGGCCCACCTCGACTACCTCTTCCAGGTCAACCAGAAGCAACTCCGAAGCAGATATGGATCAGATGATGCGGCGGTTCTTACAGACCCAAATGCAGATGGGGGTGCTCTTGCCTCCCCCCCCCCCTCTGGGGGGGAGTGCGGCCCCCATGTTTGCCCCGATCACTCCTTCTCTGACTCGTTTTCGGAGTCATCAGAACCGGGCCCCTTCGGACCCAGGGATTTGTCGACGCCGATAGTGCTGGTCTCTTCGCCGACTATGCCCTCAAGCTTGTCGGATTCGAGCTCTCGGGGCCGAGGGCTGAGCGTCGGATCCGAGGGAGTTGTTGTGTCTTCGGAGCTGTTGGCTTCGGAGCGCACCTCTCTCTCGGCACCGACCGCATCGGCTCCGACCCCAATCCCTTCCTCGGAGCCGAGGAGATTGCTCTCAGAGGCTGGCGAGGGTGATTCTCCTTCGGCTTTTGAGTTAGTGGAGAGGGTACTGTCGAGATCCTCCAGGTCCCCAGTACGGGCTTCGGATCCACCCGTACCCCCACTGTATGAGGGTCTGTCTTCCATCATCCGACCATCGGGACAGCCTGCCCAAGCCCTCCAGCTAGTTCCCGTGGAGGAACAACAACCCATGGACGAGCCCTCTTCGGATAGCCCCACCGAGGAGGTTCCTTGGAAACATCGGTGTAAAAGGAGGCACCTGGACTCCCCCGAGTCCGTTAGCACCGACATGGACTTAGATGATAGGGAGGGTTCCCCAAGGTCACCCCCTGAAGATGTCTCCTTTGGAGACATCATGGAAATGTTGCGTATTAGAGGGGGGTGGTCCACCCAAAAACCTTCCCTTGATGAATCCGTGTTCCTGTAGGCATTTGAGGCAGGCCCATCTACCTCCTGGGTGTCCCCTCCAGCCAACCCCCTGGTGGACTTAATTACCACCAGGGCGTGGAAGGAGCCTGACACCATGGAGTCAATCCATAGGCGTCCCGATAAAGTACTAAGTCCCCCCACAGATAGACAGTCATGGGCCAAAGGAACCCCTGTTGATGCCATGTTGGTGGCGGTGGCCACCAAGAAAGAACTCGCTCAGGAGAGTTCTTTGGTCCACCCGCCAGATAAAGAATCTCGAGCGTTGGACCGGATTGGGAAGCGGATGTTTGCTTCAGCGACCTTTTCCATAAGGGCGCTGAACTATATGGCACATACCATCAGGCTACAACGAGACTTGATCAAGGAATACGCTGCAGCCTGCCCGGAGTCCATGTCGGTCGGAGACAGGAATGTGTTTACGACACGAATGGCCACTCTGAAATCCATCTCTAATACGTCTATGCGGCTCCTCTCCCATGCTTCGGAAGGAGCCGCTAGAGCCAGCGGAGCAGGGGTCGTCTTACGACGTCACGCCTGGCTCCGTCTTTGCGACTTCGCGGATCCCTTCAAGGCGTCCTTCGCGAACGCCCCCTTTGACGGTTCTGCTCTTTTCGGCAAGACCATTTGCGATACGCTGGTCCAAAGCGAAAAGGATGGGAAGATGCTGTGTGCCGTCAGAGTCCGCTTCTCTAGTCCCCAAAGATCCTTCTCCAGGAATCAGACGGGACAAAAGAAGCTGTGGTTCCGCAAGTCTCAGCAATCCCATCCAGCTGCGGACCACTTGTCCTCTAGAGGCAGAGGAGGACAAGGTGGACGATGGCCCAGAGGCAGAGGGGAGCCGCGTAATTTCAGGTCTAGAGAACCTTTCTCGGACAGACCCGTGCAACAGCCCTGAGGGCTTGCCCGACTGTCCCTCTCTGGAGGCAGTCGGGGGGAGATTGACGGAGCACCTGTCAAACTGGGAGTCCCTTACAATGGATCGATGGGTGCTCCGTATCATTTTCAGAGGTTATTTCATTCCATTCCTAAATCTTCCCCCCAAAACCAGACGCCTCCCTGATGTCCCACCCGATCAGAGGGAGGCAGCGGCTTCAGAGATTTTGAAGCTGCTAAGAAAAAGAGCCATCCAGCCCGTCCCCCCAGATCAGTCCCAATTGGGTTATTACTGAAGGTTCTTTTTGGTGCCAAAGAAAACCAGGGACCTCAGACCCATCTTAGACCTTTCCGCTCTGAACCTGTTCATACCCAAGGAAAAGTTTACCCAAGGAAAAGTTCCGGATGGTCACTCTTCAATCTATTCTCCCCCTTCTGCAGGAGAACGACTGGATGTGCTCCATAGACCTCAAGGATGCGTATTACCACATCTTGATGGACAGACGATCCAGGAGGTTTCTCCGCTTCCGGCTCGGAGCCAGTCATTATCAATTCAGGGTTCTTCCATTCGGCCTCACCTCAGCCTCCAAAGTGTTCACCAAGGTCATGGCGGTGGTTGCAGCCCACCTGAGACTTCAGGGCATTCAGGTCTTCCCGTACCTAGACGACTGGCTCCTTACCGCGACCAACAGGCATCAGCTCTCTGTGGCAAGAGATTACGCACTGACTCTAGCCCACAACCTAAGCATTTCAGTAAGCCGGCAGAAGTCCTGCCTGTGCCCCACTCAAGCCCTGGAATTCATAGGGGCCAGGTTGGATACTCGAATCTCCCGAGCTACTCTAATGTCAGTCAGACAGAACAGCTTGTCTTATCAGGTATTAGCCCTTCTCCGGAGTCCTACTCCTCCAGCGGAGTTAGTCCTGAGGGCACTGGGGTCTATGTCAGCAGCGATCGGTCTCTCCCTCCATGCCCATCTGCGAATGCGAATATTACAATGGACCCTTCAAGTCCAATGGTCCCTCTTGTTCCACCCATTGAACACGCCGATACCGCTGAGCAGAGTTTGCAGGGACTCACTTCTTTGGTGGTTACATGCGCGGGAACTCAGAGAAGGGAGGCCTTTCGTGATTTCCCCCGGTCGAAGCCACGTTGACCATGGACGTTTCTCGCCTCGGGTGGGTGGGGGGCATTGTTCAGGCAGATCCGTTCAAGGCACGTGAACTTCCCTAGAGACCGCATTGCATATCAATGTCCTAGAGATGAGGGCGGTGCTTTTGGCGTTGCAAGCTCTCCACGACCTTCTCCCTCTGGGGACTATTGCGATCTAGACAGACAACATGTCTGTAGTCTGGTATATAAACAAATAGGGAGGAACCAGATCCTATCCCCTATGTCGAGAGGCCATGAGAGTTTGGGGATGGGCGATCTCCACCAACCGTTTTCTGGTAGCAGTGCACATCCCGGGACGGTCCAACATATTAGTGGACAAGCTGAGTCGGGTGCTTCTCACTCCGTACGAGTGGTCTCTGAATCCATCTGTTTCGAAGCAGATCTTCCACAAATGGGGTCGGCCTCGCTGCGATCTTTTTGCTTTTCCTTTAAACACAAAATGCAGCGAGTACTTCGCAATAATTCCCCCCAGAGGGGAGACCCCCAGAGACACTCTAGTCCATGCTTGGCCTCCCGGGCTCCTTTATGCTTATCCCCCCCTTCCACTCATGATGAAATTCATTCAGAAAGCCTGTCGGTTGGGGAGCAGAGTTATCCTCATAGCCCCATTCTGGCCTCGGCAGATCTGGTTCCCCTTTCTGCGGTCTCACAGTGTGGCTCCTCCGTGGATTCTGGATCCCAGTCCAGAACTGATCTCACATCCCGCGGGTTTCCCAACCCCGAACCTGGTCAACCTCAAGCTTGCAGCTTGGCTGATCCAGTTCCATTAATGGATAGGCCTCCCGGTATCTCATCTCCCATTAAGGCCATTCTGGTTGCGGCTCATAAGCCGTCTACCAGAAAACTTTACAACAGTAAATTGAAACGTTTTTCCTTTTGGGCCAAAGACAAGGGCTTGGACCCATTTGCTGTCCCTATTCCGACCATTCTGCACTTCCTCTCATTGATCTTTCGGCAGGGAGCAAGTGCTTCTATGGTTAAGGTGCAATTGGCGGCCATCTCCCATTTTCATGTGGGTGACTGCATAGGTTCCTTAGCAGCTACAAAGATGTGCAAAACCTTCTTACGAGGCATCTTCCTTTTAAGTCCACCGATAAAGTCTGTGGTTCCCCCATGGGATCTCACTCTAGTCTTGCAAGCCTTGACGAGTCCACCTTTCGAACCTGCAGCCTCAATTCCGTTGACGTTCTTGTCATGGAAAACGGCCTTCTTAGTGGCTATTACTTCGACCAAAAGGGTTTCAGAATTGCAAGCCTTGTGTATGAAACCCCCTTACCTTATCTTTCACAAAGATAGAGTGTCCCTCAGGACTAACCCGTCTTTCTTGCCTAAGGTTGCTTCAGAAGCAAATATAAATCAATCGATAAATCTACCAGTGTTTTTTCCAACATTTCAGAACAAGGGAGAATACACATTACACAAATTGGATGTACACAGACGGCTGCGTTTCTACTTGCATAGGACTAGAGAGTTTCGCAAGTCGGACCAGTTGTTTGTCTCTTATGCAAAATCAGCCATGGGCAAAGCCATTTCCAAAGTGACTGTAGCAAATTGGATCCGTCAGTGTATTATTCAGCGGTACATATTGTCTGGCAAACCAGCCCCGGTTAGTATCCGTGCTCATTCTACAAGATCTGTAGCCACCTCAACAGCCTTTTGGTCTAGGGTTCCAGTGGACGACATATGTTCAGCAGCTACTTGGTCCTCTTCTCATACGTTCATTTCTCATTATAAACTAGATGTGATTTCGAGAAGTAGGGCTTCTTTTGGCTCCACGGTGCTTCGGAATATCC
Organism: Protopterus annectens; assembly: GCF_019279795.1. Classification (NCBI taxonomy): domain Eukaryota; kingdom Metazoa; phylum Chordata; order Ceratodontiformes; family Protopteridae; genus Protopterus; species Protopterus annectens. The sequence continues at coordinate 273,811,011 of NC_056738.1, read as the reverse complement.
TTCTGTAAGGACCACCCAGGTTCTTATAAGGTAGCTGGGGACTCTGTCCCACAGGTTGCAGAGCAAATGAAGTAACTACTTCAGATAAAGAAGTTATGTACTCACCATAACGTTCCATCTGAGTAGGTACTTCATTTGTCTGCAACCGACCCCCCCTGCCATCCCCCGAACCTTTCGGGATTTTCTGATCACCTTTACAGTTGATTTTTCGTGTTACCAGGTTGGTGAGGCAAAAAAACCCAATCTGAGGTAATATGGTTGGTAGCATGGGATTATGGGTAGGGGGAGGAGCTAGGAGCTCGGATCTTGGAGCTTGGAAAGCTGCCGGTTCGGATCCGAAGTCGGATCCGATACCCACAGGTTGCAGACAAATGAAGTACCTACTCAGATGGAACGTTATGGTGAGTACATAACTTCTTTTTTTTTTGTGGACAAGCTCAGCATGTCCATCCTGACTCCTCACAAGTGGTCTTTCAATCTATTGGTAGCAAATATGATCTTCCACAAATGGGTTCAGCCGTGCTGCGATCTATTCGTCTGTCCCCCCAACAAATGCAACAGGTTCTTTGTCCTAATTCCCCCTCATTGACAGTCAGTGAGAGATGCTGTAGTCCACATTTGGCACGTTTGGCCTTTGGTCTCCTTTATGCTTACCCTCCCCTGCCTACAATACCCAAGTTTCTTCAGAAAGCTCTCTAGTTGAAGAGCAAGGTAATCCTCATTGCCCCTTACTGGCCTAGGTAAGTATGTTTTCCCTTCCCATGGTCTTGCTTTCTATGTCCTCCTTGGACACTGAACCCAGTCCAGACTTTGACACATCTGTCCTGAATGATTCATCCGGATGTTGCAGGCCTCAAGCTGACCACATGGTTTCTCCAATTCAAATTATGGCTAGATACTCCAGGCTTTCTTCACCAGTTTGTAAAATTCTAGTTTCATCCCACAAACTTTCGACTAGAAAGAGTTACAAGAGTAAATAGAAAAGCTTCTCCTTTTGGTCTCAGAGAGAGTTTGATCCTTTCACTGCTCCATTCCTGTCTATTTCATATTTCTTCACCTCCATCTTTTATGATGGAGCAAGATTCTCCATCATTAAAGTTCACCTAGCAGACATCTCCAGTTGTCACATCAGAGATGATGCTTTTCCTTTTAGTTTTGTCTAGATTATGTAAGGCCTTTCTTAATGGTACCTTCTTACTGAGACCTCCAGTTAGGGGCCTTCTCCACCCAATGCTTCCACCCTTTGAACCTTCAGCTAAAGTAAACCTTAAGTTTCTGTCTTGGAAAACGGTCTTTCTAGTGGTTATAACTTCAGTGAGAAGAGTATCTGAACTCTTAGCCTGGAGGGTTTCTCTGTATTAATAAGTGTTAGCCACATATCTTTGAATGTATTACTGCTCAATATCTGAGTTGTTTGGCTTCTGCTACATACCAAAAATCAACTGCATTACTAGCTGAGTTAAGTACAGACTTGCAGTGTTAAAGATTGTGCTGCATTTTATTTTTCTGTCTGTTTAATTGTTTCATTGAATATTGTGGTCTGTCTGTCTCTGTAGTTATTTATTTTTCTATTTAATTGTTTCATAGAATACTGTGGTCTCTCTCTGTCTCTGCAGTTAGTTTCCCATCCACCCTCCCTGTTCTTCTGGTATTTATCTTGGTGGCTTTGGAATTGCCTGCCCCTCCTGTAAATTTGTGTTTGAACACTCCTCCTGGGTCTATCTCATTTGCTCACTCAACCGAATATAGTGAGATCATATTTTGACTTCAGACACTCCTACCACTCCCATCTGTTCATCTCTTTCCCAGCTCTATTCCAGTCTAGTGTCACTTGCTCATTCTACCTAATACAGAGAGAACATTTGTGAAGGGCTAGCCACTTAGGTCCTTAATTTTGAATTATCTTCTGTTTCTTCTTTCTCCCTTTCCACTTTCCAAAAAAAAAAATTCTAAGCTTGTTTCCTCCCTTTCCTGTAACTAGTCTAGTCTAGTCCAGATACAGGTTTGCTGTTTTGCTGTATCCAGGACTGTTTGTAAGCTTCTGAGCCCCCCCAGCCTTTCTGTGTTGGAGGGAAGCCTTCTTGTTCATCAGTGGGAGTGGTAAGCACTTGGTAGCCTATCTACTACAAGAGTGGTTTCTGGCCCAGAAATTGCCCGCTTGGGCAGTTTTTCCATTTCTTTCAACCTCCTGGTTTAAAAGTCCGATTTTCTCTTATTTCCCACCTTTCCTGTAACTAGTCTAGTCCAGATACAGATTTGCTGTATCCAGGACTGCTTGTAAGCTTCTGAGCCAAAAAAAAAAATTACGCTTGTTTGCTGCCTTTCCTGTAACTAGTCTAGTCCAGATACAGATTTGCTATATCCAGGACTGTTTTGTAAGCTACTGAGCCCCCCCCCCTCCAAGCCTATCTACCACATAAGGAGTGGTTTCTGGCCCAGAAAGTGTAGTTATTTGGCTGTTTGTTCTCTCTGAACGTCCTGATTTAAAAGCCTGCATTTGCAGTTGTTTCCAACCTGTCCTGTAACTAGTCTAGTCCGGATACAGATTTGCTGTATCCAGGACTGTTTGTAAGCTCCTGAGACCCCAAAGCCTTTCTGTGTTGGAGGGAAGCCTTCTAGCTTATCAGTGGGAGTGGTAAGCACTAGATAACCTATCTACCACATAAGAAGTGGTTCTGGCCCAGAAATTGTAGTTATTGTCTGTTTGGGAAATTTGCACATTTCTCTCAACTTTCTGATTTAAAAAACACATTTGCACTTGTTTCTTTTCTGTAACTAGTCTACTTCAGATACAGATTCTTGGTTTTAGCAGTTGAATTTGCTTATTCGTGCTCAGCACTTGTTCAGAACTTGTTGTAAGCAGTAAATAAGCTACAAATTACTACAGCAGTTAACCTTCCTCATTACTTCGAAAACAGTTTTAGTACTTACTTTCCTCACTTGTCTAGAGGAAAATTGTTTTTTATTCAGGCACATCCAAGGGTAAGCTCCCAGTGTTCTCTCCTGTCTATCTGATGAATCTGGGCATCTTGGGGCAATGTAGCAATTTCCTCATGTACACAGACAACCCTCTCCTCCTACCACCCAACACTACAACTTGTGAGAGATGCACTTACCTAGCCAAACTGTAGGTAAAGCTCTCTCCATACTAGACTGAACTTGACAGTCAAGAGGCGAAGGTAAACACTTGCACCATGCCACACTCCTCACATTGCCCCACTAAACCTACACCACCAAAATCCACACATAGAAACACAAAAACATTTGTGGAGGCTCTTCATAATAATCTGCTCAAGCAACGGAGACCTCCAAAGCAGAAATGTAATCAACCTCCACCCCCCCAACACAACCCAAGTGACACGTAGCCCACAGACTCCATGTGCCACTCAACCACAGCCCATAAGGCAAAACAATGTACCCAACGCACTAGTCATAGGTGACTCTATAGTCAGGCACGCTGATGTCCCACTCACCAGGCTAAACAAGAAGGTTACTGTCCGCTGCCTGTTGGGTGCCAGGATCCGCCACATAACTCATACACTCAGGTCACTCCACAACTACAAATATGACACTGTCATTGTCCATGTTGGTGTGAACGACCTGAGACGTACCTCCTTGGACTACACGAAAAGAGACATGGAAGAGCTCTCCGATCTTATAGCCCAGGCAGGTATGACCCTAGTCCTGAGTAGCATCCTGCCATCGCCCAGAATGATAACGCAGTACAAGGGCAAAATGATTGACTTCAACAATTGGCTAAGCTTCTGGTGTCATTCTAAGGGGATCTGTCTGCCTGGGATTCCGAATACTGGCTAAGGCTCTTGCCACCCCTATAGTGCCTTTTTTAGGCAAAGTTCAAATGACAAATTCACCACCATAACAGGAACAGGCCAGCAAAAACTGAGAGTAATGCTACTTAATGCTAGAAGTCTAAATCTCAAAATGCACTCCCTCAAGGCACTCCTTAAAATGGAGAACATCGATATCTGTGCAGTGACGGAGACCTTGTTCAAGCCTCCAGAGTGCACCCCTGCATTACCAGGCTATAACTCGTACCACACTTTTCGTCCATCTAACCTGGACCGGAACACCAAAGGCGGGGGTGTGTCCATGTTCATTAAGGATATCCACACCTCCAGGATAGTTGCTCAGCATAATGTATTCAAAGTTATCCAAGTGTAACTAACTCTGGGCAAAACTGCAATCCAAACTGTAGCTTGCTACAGATCCCCACCATGCCACAGGATTCCCAGTCCTCTTTTCTTGATATACTGGAAAATATCAGGGTTCAACCAAACACCCTAATAATGGGCGATTTCAACTACCCCACCATTAACTGGGGAAAACTACTCGTGTACCAACTCCTTCGCTCATCGCTCTGTGGAATTCATAAATTCCAATGACCTGGATCAACTTATCCACACCCCTACCAGTGGCAACAATATCCTAGACCTAGTCATTATCAACATGAGTGACAGGTGTTCCACACCTGAAGTCAACTCCTCGTTGGTCAGATCCGACCATAAGCTAATCACCCTAGATGTCTACATCCCACCCCCCATTAAGGAAACCACGGTAAAAAAATTCTCCAAAGCCAACTTCATGCTTCTTAAGACAAAAGTGGCGAACTTCATGACACCCATGCAGATGGACAATACAGTTACGACTGCTGAATCATACACAAATGCACTGTATAAGCACTTAAACAAGTACATGGATCGTGCTATCCCAAACAGAACCAAGCTGCTATCCCCCCAAAAAAGGAAGCCAATCTGGTGGTCCCCTGCCATAAACAAACTTTACAACAGAAGGAAGAAACTGTTGCAAAAGAGAGTAAAATCCCTGTAGGAGCTCCCTGCTCAGACTCAGTAAGAAGCTAAGATCCCTTATAAGATCCTCCAAAGCTAGCCATGAAAACAAAATCACCACTGATTCTAAGGACAACCACAAAGCATTCTATAGCTATGTCAGGAATCTCAATGGCAACTCCCAGATGTGCTCTGAGTTACAGCACAATGGGATTAAAATTACAGAACCAACTGATATTGCCAACATCCTGGCAGATAGGTTCAGTGCTAACTTTACCCACCTCTCACCCCCTAAAGGGCCCATATCTATATAGGAAGAATGCAGAGTTGCTATAATCACAACTACGCAGGTAAAAGCTGCACTCTCTAAAGCCAAAAACACAGCATCCATGGGACTGGACAACATCCCAGGCTGCGTTTTACATGAACTTCAGAACGAACTGGCTCCCCACCTAAGCACCATGTTCAGTCATAGCCTCACATCAAGCTTTGTGCTGACTGAATGGTGCACAGCAACAGTTATCCCACTCCACAACGGGGGAGCCACCACTGATCCCGGGAACTATCACCCTATTATCTGATGAGCCTGATCTGTAAGGCCATGGAACGTATCATCATGGAACTTGTAAACCAAGACATTGGTAACTTCCAAACTCTGGATCCCACCCAGTTTGGGTTTGTGAAAGGCAGATCATGCCTCCTGAACCTGATCGACTTCTTTGAGGCAGTCACCAAAGCTGTAGCCAAGGGTAAGGTGGTTCACACAGCTATCTTGACCTCGCCAAGGCTTTCGACACCATCCCCCATTCTGGAATTATAGATAAACTCACTAAACTAGGTATAAATCATTACATCACAAGATGGGTTGCCAACTGGCTCACTGACCTAACCCACACTGTAAAAGTTGCAGACTTCAAATCTGACTTCAAGTGGGGTACCACAGGGTTCAGTCCTGGGACCTGTCCTGTTTGGTATCTACTTCTCTGAAGTACAGGCTAACAACGTTCATAGAGGACTGCAAACTAGGAGCCATAGTAGAGTCCCCAAATGAGGTGGACATCCTACAGAAAAGCCTGACTGAGACAGATGCCTGCTGTCAGAGGCATGGCCTCAAGCTCAATACCAAAAACTGCATCGTCATCCCCTTTGCTAAAAACTCTGTACCCATGAACTAGCAAATGGGCGGCAGTCTACTTAACGCCGAATGTGTGATGAGACCTTGGGACCTCGGTGGAAAGTAGTCTCTCCTTTGATAATCACATCGCCAATCACATCGCCACAGTAGTCAGGAAATCCTTCTATGTGGCACACCTCATCACAAAAGGGTTCTCATCCAGGAAGAAAGAGGTCATTGTTCTCCTCTATTGGACACTCATTAGACCCATTATAAACTCCCGTTTTGGAATGTACCTCACAAAACATTTGCAGCAGCTGGAAAGGCCACAGAAGTACCTCACAAATAGGATTACTGGCCTCAAACAGATGCCCTACACTGGCAGTCTCAAAAACCTCCAGCTTTACTCTATTGAATATCGCCTACTCCGAGGTGATCTCTGCCTAACATATAAAACTATGTCAGACCCAGAGCTGTTGGACATGCTTAACCTAAAGAAATCCCAATCCCTCCAGGCTAAATGCTCTAGGGACCTAAACATTGTCGCCACAATAAACAGGACATGCTGGAGGGATTGATTCCTGTCCCAGAGACTTACCATACACTGGAACAAGCTACCCATCTATGTCAAGCAAAGTTCCTCATTAGCACTCTTCAAAAAAATCTTAATGAGTGGATGGGAAATAGGAAATACACCCCGAGAATCACTTCTGTGGCTCTGCTCGACAGAGGCACAGGAAAATAACTTTCTTGGGTGGCATAAGCCAGGGAACCTTGTTGGCTAGGCTTACTTAGGCCCTTGGTCCAATAGCCTAGTACCAACCTATGAACCAAGCACCCTCTTCTAGCCACCATATTTGATCTTTCATAAAGATAAGAGTTACCTTGTGTACCAACTCTTCCTTTCTACCAAAAGTTGCCTCTGAAACAAATAGCAACCAAGTGATCGATTTATCAGTTTTCCTTCCTAAGTTTGACAAAGTAGAATATACCCTTCATCTTTTAGATGTACATAGGTAATTTTGTTTTTACTTTCACAGGACTAAGGACTTTATTTATTTCTCGGTTATACTAAAGCATAAATGTATTACAACTTTATATTTACTAATATTTCGACAAAAAAAAATATATATATATATTTGTATTATTTGTACTAATTGTATATTCTACTAGAGTACTGACTGTATATTCTACTAGAGTTATCACATGCCATGTAAATGGTCCTCTGTACTACTTATAAATGTTAAGAATTGCTTTGTACTGTTTTAATCTAATATTGTATTGTATCATGGAGCTTTTCTCCCCGGGCCTCCGCTGAAAATGGACCTGTGTCCAGTCGGACTTTCCCGGTTAACAAAAATAAAATAAATAAATTTAACCTGGCTCTATACCCTATTTTAGGGTTATATGCGAAAGTTTGCAAACTTGATATAAGGAATGCTTTTATGGGGCAATGCAATGGTAAGAATAATTTGAGTGAGGAAGAGTTAAGAAACCTAAGATTCCTTAAACAGCAAAAGGTTTGTATCATGAAACTCTACAAAGGTGGAGGGATCATTGTGATAATTTCATAGGTGTTTACTAGGCCAACGACCACAAGGGCCTTTTTAAGCTTAGCCATGCACCCCAAATCTCTGACAAGTACTGATACCATTGATAAGTGTAAGCATGGGCCTAGGAGATGAACCATTTACAGGCTGCCTGTGTCCATTAGAGACATAAGTGCCAAACCAGGGATGAATTTCCGGTTTTCCATCCAGTTGTCCAAGTTGCACTTGAATTGGGTTATGGAGGAACTCTGCTTCACAAGGATGGGGAGCCTGTTCCATAGATGGGGTAATCTCTAGGATACATACCTCTCTCTCTCCAGCAGGTCCTGTTTACATCACCGGCAAGGTTTAAGTCTTTAGAACGGGTCATTCTGGTGTTTTGTTTTGTGGATATGTAGGAGGTCCATCAGAGTGGGGTCTGACATTGCTCTGTAAGCCAGGCATAGATCTCCACTCAAAAGCCTGTAGGAGACAGAATACAGGATAGGGCCATGAGGTCTGCATAGGACATTTTATTTACCCTCTGTATTCTTTTAGTGAGGAACCTCTGTGGATGTTGCAGTTGTTGGATATGTCTGGTTAAGTACATACCAAAGGGGGCATTGTACTCCATGATGGGTCTAACGAATGCCGAATACAGTGGAAAAATGACTTCCTTGGACTTGGATGCCATACTTTTGTTTATAAGTTACGCAACATAAAATGATTTCCTCACCACTGTAGACATGTGATGGTCAAAGGCTAGATTACTATCTGTGTATATCGTTACGCCCCTGACTACTGGTTCAGCTCTGAGGGGTGTGTTGTCAATATGATAGTTACCAGGGATGGATGACTTCCCAAAGGATACTATTCTGCATTTCTTGGCATTTAGTTTTAGTTCATGGCTCTGAAACCAGTTGTGTGTTTGTCAGTCCCTCCTGGCGAACATTTGTGTCAATGTGAGATTCAATGACAGCTCCTAACTTGCAGTTATTTGCAAATTTAGTCAGCCAGAGATCACTGACATTGGCCTTTACTTCTGAGAAGTAAATGCCAAAAAAAAAGGAGCGGTCCAAGGACTGATCCTTGTGGGACTCCACTTGTGACTGGCCTCTTTGTAGAGGTGAACTCCCAATTCTAAACTTCCTGGGTCCTATATGTGAGCCAGTTGGCTATCCACCGGGTGACCTATCAGATTGTACCTAACCTCTTGAATTTGTCAACAGTGCCAAAGTGGGTCATTGTGTCAAATGCCTTGGCCAGGATTTTGCCCTCATCCATTGTTTTGGTGATCTTCTCAAAGAAATTCACCAGGTTGAGTAGGCACGATCTGCCCTTGATGAAACCAAACTGGGTTGGGTCCAGAGTCTGGAGGCTTACTGTATCTCTATCGATCATCTCCATGATAATTCTTTCCATGGCTTTACATACAAGACTAGTGAGACTTGTGGGTCTGTAGTTTCCAAGGTCTGTAGATGGCCCACCTTTGTGCAGAAGGATGACTGTTGCCTTTCTCTATTCATGAGTTATGAAGCCTGTTTGGAGACTACAGTTAAATAGTAATTCCAGAAGCCCTGATAGGTCATGCTTCATGTTATTTAGAAGGCATCCTGGGGTATTGTCTGGGCCTATTGATGCAGTGTTCTTGGTCTTAGAGGATTAAGGACCTGTTCCCTAGTTATAGTAGGGGGAATTATATTTGATGATATTTCCCTAGGGAAGGTTGATGGGGAGAGAGGGGTAAAGTTGTAGCTGAATTTATCAGCCAGGAGGTTTGCTATATCTTCTGGCTCAGTATAGGTGACTCCATTTACAATGACCTCTGCACACAATTGTGTATTGCCTTTGAGGTTGCGGACATAGCTAAAGAATGTGTTGTGGTTGTTCTTGGCCTGGGAGGCCAAACTTACTTCAAATTTGGCTTTGGTAGACTTTTTGTCCTCTGAGTTGTTTGTTTAGTTTGGTGCAAGTGCTTTTATCCTGCTGGGTGCTGCATATAATTTTTGCCATGATTTTCTTCCTCCTGTTATACAGAATTTTGTGATTCCACCAGGGTGGCTTGCTTTTTGAGTTAGTTCTGTACTTCTTCCTGGTGGGTACAGCTGCCTGTATGCAGCTATTAACATGCTTGTACAGGGTTTCTGTGAGCAGTTCTGCATAGGCAGCAGTGTTCTCTGGGTTTATGGGGCCTTGAAATTTTGCCAGGTTCTCACGTAATAGAAGTAGGTTAAGAGTTTAGCCTTAGAATAGTTCCTGAATATTCCAGGTTTAGCTGGGGGTCCGGGTTTTATTTTTACTTCGGAGACCATTTTGTGGTCTGACCTTACCAGGGAAGTCATTACAGTAGGAGGTGTGCAGCATTCACCCATATTAATGAAAACCAGATCCAGTATGGTTGGACCTCAGGTTGGTGTATTGACTATCTGGTCCAGGGAGTTTGTGTTTACAAAATCCAGGAATCTCTGTGCATGTACGTTTAGTGTCATATAGGATTCCCAGTTAATAGAGGGTTAAAGTCACCCATGAATATGGTATTGGGTTCAATGGTTAGTGTTTCTAATAAGTTTAAATCAATGGTATGGGTTTCCTGGGTCATGGAGGGGGACCTATATTTATTTTACATTGTTGACCGGGATAGTCCGACTGGATACATGTCCACTTTCAGCGGAGGCATGGGGAGAAAAGCTCCACAAAAATAATGATTGTACAATAATACTCAAGAGAGCAAAAGGATGTAGATGCATCATTTCAGAAGGTATAACACAGTAGGAATACACTGGCACATGCTAAAGGTTAGCAGTGCAGTTGAGAGTGTGGCCTAATGGTTAAGATGTTTGCCTTACCAGCACAAGGTACAGGGTTTGAGTCTCACAAGGGATAATTGGCTAGGCTTAAAATGGCTTGCAAGGGTAGGTAGCTTAGTACTAACCTATGCACATAATTACAGAGTACTAACCTATGCACATTTCACAGATGTAAAGCACAATAGGAAAACGCTACAGTATGCAAAAAGGTTGAACTCAGCAGGCATGACTGTACATTATGGCATAACCCAACAGATGAGTAGAATGTCTGGCTTGCTAACGGTCAGTTAGGTAGAGAAAGACCAAGTTGTTGGATTGGGCTATTCGGGGTTTAGGCAGGGGCAGAGCCAGTTAGTTTTAAAGTATATTTTGAGGCCTTTTTTAAATAGGGGTAGAGCTGTTTCTTGGGTAAGAGTTGCAGGAAATTGGTTCCAAATTTTATCAACTGAGTTAGCAAACAGGGACTCCCCTGCTGTGTTGCTGGATTTTACGGTTAGGACTGATAGTTTTGTTGGAGGAACGAAATGGCCTGAGAGTATTATGTGGGCTGATAATGCTCTTGAGATTTGGGGTGTTGTCAGGTTGGTTGAGTACTTCGTGTGCTACTGTAATTCGGTTGAACTTCAAAAGGGAAGGAAATTCCAGCCAATCAAGTTCAACTAAGTTGTTGCAGCGGCGAGTCCTGTATGCCATGCCTGTGGCAAATCTAGCTATATGGTAGTAACAGGAGGATAGTTTGTTGAGGTTAGTTTTAGACAGGTTAGTAAATACCAGTGAGGCATAGAGGAGAGGGAGAGAAGATGGGTTCGTGCAATAGCAACCCTAGCAAAAGGGATGAGGAAAGGTTTGACTTTGTAGAGGGAGCTTAGTTTTTTGTTAATGGACTTAATAGTGTGGTCAATATGCACGTCAAATTTGCGGTTAGTATCTATTAGTACTCCTAGGAGCTTAGTTTGGTTATCTGGGGAGATCATTGTGCCATTGTTAGACTTAATAGTGAAGAATGATTGAGTAGATCTATGGGTAGGTAAGAAAAGCAGCAGCTTGGTTTTGTTGGGATTCAGGAGTAGTTGTCGATTAGTTAGCCAGTTTTCAATGTTGTTAAATGTATTCTGGGTTAGGGATAGTAGATTTGTTTGTGAAGTGGAAGAGCAAATCAAGGTAGAATTGTCGGCATATTGGATACAGTGTGCATTTGGAATGGTAGTATGAAGGTCATTTATGAAGATAGAGAAGAGGAGGGGTCCTAGTATAGAGCCCTGAGGGACTCCTAGGGTGACCGGGAGATGGGATGACAGCTTGTCCTGCCATAAGACAGCCTGCTGTCTACCACTTAGATAGGATTGGAACCACTGTAGTCCACTGTGGTCCATGAAGACAGCTTTCAGGGTACTGAGCAGTAGCTGATGGTTAACCATATCAAAGGCCTTAGAAAGGTCCAGAAAGAGTGCTGATTGATAGTTTGTTGTTTCGATTAAGGTTGATGTCAAAGGAAAAACAACTTTAAAAAGATCAACACACGGCAGGTTTAGGTTAAGGCACTTTAATCTTGCAGCAAGGAGACAAAAACGTGCTAATACAGAGTTTGTCTAACTAGAATTAGGAAGTGAAGCTATTTTTATACATTTTTTTACAAGACATTGCCTACCAAGCTGACGTAATAAATCACAAGTTCTTTTAATATTATTTTATAGCAGCTGTTTGTCCATGATTTTTTGCTGGCACATTAAGTTTACAAAAAAACTTTCTAAGAAAAGCAACATGGCCTTGATGACCACCAGTCAGATACAACTTTTTACTATGCAATGTTACCATTCAAGGTACTATGGCTAATTCGAGCACAAAGCAAGTACAGATTATAGTTTATTTTTTCAAGCAGTCTTTGTTTGATGTATCTTTCTTTTCTGCAGCTGTGCATGTTCTTATAACATGAACAGAGCTGATTAAGTTCAATAACATTATAGAAAACTATTCATTCATTTTTCTGATCTAGCAGATAATCACCTGCTTCTCAGTAAATTTTTAAAAGGCATAAACATGAATTTTGCTGTGCTAGCAAATACTAGGTCAGAGAGCATTTTGCAATTTCAGAAAGCATACTGCAGTTTGAAAAGCATCTTCTAATTTTATACAGAATTAAGCTGTACATAAAATAGAATGAAATGCGTGTTAACCCTTTTAGCTTTTAATAAGCACTAAACATATACATTAATACATATTTTTCTAACAGTTGATGACATTGGTGAAAGATAAGAGAGATGATGTGGTACTACGGTGTGGTCTGAAGCCATGCTGGGAGTCTGTGAGTAGTTTATTATGGTTAAGGTAGTACATTAGTTGTTTGTGGATGCATTTTTCCAATATTTTTGCTAGTGGTGAAAGTATGGCAATTGGTCTAAAGTTAGACAGTTCTATGGAACTACCTCCTTTATGTAGGGGTATTACATGTGATATTTTCCATGTTGATGGGATGGTTGCCTCGGAGATGGATCTGTTAATGAGGATTGAGACTGGGAGAGTGATGGCATCTGCAGCTAATTGCAGGTACTCAGCAGGGAGGTGGTCGGCTGCTAGAGTAGTGGGTTTTAGTTTTTTGAGAAGGGTGCAGATGAGGGTAGTAGGGATAGGTTGGAAGCTAAAGGAGAGATGTGTCCTAGGAGGATTTGAGCTGTCAATAATGTTTGAGGTAAAGCGAGGGGGTGGGATTGGTAGAAGTGAGTTGGGTGGCTAGTGTCTGAATAGTTTCAGTAAAGAAGCAATTGAATATGTTGGTGATAGCTACTGGAGTTTTATCAAGGGCTGCTGATGGGGTGAGAGTGGTAGTATGGCCTGGATGGAGGAGGTTATTTATTCCAGCCCAGAACTTTTGAGGTTTGTTTTGATGCTTTTGTTGTAGGTGGGTATAGTAGTATTTTATGTCTAATACGATGGATTTTTTAGTGTCATTCCTTATTTGACGGTATCGAATGAGGTCTATTGGGTCTCTAGAAGTATGCCAAGTGGTCCATGCCTTGTTTCTATGAGTTATTTTGGTTTTTGTAAGTCTAGTTAGCCATGGGGCAGTTTTAGTTTTGGCACGGATGGTGCGTATAGGGGCATGGGAGTTAAGGATATTGAGGAATTTGGTATTAAAAGAAGGCCACGGCCTCGTCTAATGGGAGTCTTTTAAGTTCTGACCAGTTGTAGGCCTTGAGATCATATAGGAAGTTGTCCAGGTTAAAGTTTTTTTGTTACGTGTCACTTTATAGGTGTGGAGATGGGTGTTCTCAGCTTTGTATTTGATGATATAGGTAAGGCAAGATCACTTAGGTCATCAGGTAGTGTGCCTAAATAGTGCATCTGTGCGTCACAATTGATCAGGATCCAATGTAGGATACTACCATTGTCTTTGCTATACCTAGTGGGGGAGGATATGGTCTGAGTAAACCTGTGAAGGTTTATGTGATTGCTGGGGGCTTCAGAGGAACAGGTATAGCTTACAAGGAAGTAGTATTGGATTTTGCCTGTGGTGATGTGAACATGGAGCAGATGAAGTGCATTGTCCTGTTTGACTAGCCTTGAAGTATATTTATTTTTTATGTAACTAGAGACACCACCACCTTTAATCTTTGCCTCTGAAGTAGTTGGCCTAAATGTGTGGAAGGCATTATAACCTTGCACTATTTATGTGCTTTCTGCAGCTTTAAACCATGTCTCAGTGACCACAGATGTCAGCATTCTCTATGGTAAGGAGAGCTTTCTAGGGAGTGGAGTTTTTTGTTTTGACTCCTAGAGTTGAGCAGTAATGCCTTTTAGATTTTCTTGGTTTTGATTTGCTATGTCGGAAGTACTTTCAGTATGGCATTGTTTAAAAAAGGCATTATGGGGAAGACCGTGTATTGGCTAATATTTGAAAGCCTAAGTGGGAGAGGTGCAGACCATTCCTGGCAAAGCACCGTGGTCTGACAATCTCCTTCCATGCTGACAAGTATTGCACCCCCTTAGAATGACACCCGAAACTGTCAGTTATTAAAGTCAGTCATCTTTTGTTCATATTGTGGTATTATCCTGGTAGAAGGTAAAATACTGCTCAGTGCTAGGCTCATACCAGTCTGAGACACACATTCCACGAGCTCCATGATGTCTCTCTTCATATAATCTAGGGAGGTATGTCTTAGGTCATTTACTCCCACATGGAATATGGCTGAGTCATATTGGTAATTGTGGTCTAGTGACTTGAGTGCGTGAGTAATGTGGTGGATCCTAGCCCCTGATAAGCAACTGACCGTGACTTTCTCCTTACTCAGCCTGGTGAGGGGGACATCATTGTGTCTCATGCTGGAGTCTCCACTGATTAGAATGTTGGATTGTGTGGTTACTTGCCTTATGGGCTTAGAGGTAGAGGCTGCATGGGGTGTAGCTCTGTGTTGATATGGGTGTTGTTTTGAAAGAGTGCATTTGAGGCTGCTGAGGTTATCTGTTATGTGTACTTCATCTAGGAGGTCTTTGTGGTTTAAGAAGGTTACATTTAATTGCTTCAGCATATGTGGGTTGATATGTCTGCTTTGAATTGTGCGTGATGGGTGCAGCATGTGTACTTGTTTGACAGCTTGTTGACATTAGGAGTACTTTTATGTGAGAGCTTTGCCTCCAGTGACATTGTGTAAATACATCTCTCACATACCGTATCAGTTTGTTTGAGAATTAACTGTTTGTCAGTAAACATGAGGCAATTTCTGCATTGCTTCAGGATGCTCATATCCACCAAGCAGATAAATAAGACAGTAGGAAAGTTCATATCCATGGCCACAGACCCTTTTTTATTGATTAGGCAGTTGGAGTGAGAATGTCAGTCACAATCAGGAGTATCAAGTTTGCAACTGTGGGGACAGTGCTTGTCACTGCAAACTAGTTTCCTCTGTGCAATTTGGTATTGGATATCCACCAGTAGAATAAAAGGATGGAAAGAATATCAGATACTGACACTTATCAAGGGGTTTCAAAAAATGAAGTAAATTGTAGCTATTGAAACATCTCAAAGCCACTCGACAATTTGTTACTTGAAAAGAGGAATCGATGTGCATCTTTTCAACTATTTATGCATGCCCTCCCCCACAATCCACATGTTATTTGGTATCCCAAAGATACACAAGAGCATATCAGACCCCCCACAATGCACTCTATACTTGATGGACACAATTCCATCACATACCTCCGTGCAAAATTTATTGACGAAAAACTAAAAGTACATCTACACAGAGAAAAACACATTTGTAAAAACTCATGGTCCTTTTTAGCTACCATAGAGGAAACACATTTTGAGGATAATGACATATTTTTAACAACTGTTGTAAGGGATTTATTTAGTGTCATTCCCCAGGTTGAAGGAATTGGTATGGTGGTTGGGTATTTACACAGAAAAGGGGCCCCACAGCATGACATCAACCTATATGAGGATCTGAGCTGGTGTTGAACAACAATTTTTTGGTTTTTAACCGTTGTTTTTTTTTTTATCTTCAGAAAACTGAGATAGCTGTGGGTTCCCCTTTTGGTGGAATGTTTGCTGATATAGTGATGGCTTAATGGGAGTACCAGTACATTTTAGACCATCCAGAGTACAAGGATAGACTTAAGATTTACACGTTACCTGGATGATATTTTTATTTTATGGAAGGGTGGGATGGAAAGGATTGAGGCATTTTTAACATACATAACACTAGTAACATTTTGAAATCTACGTATGAATTTGACAGTGAGAAAAATTTTTTACCTGGATGTCCTTCTCAGTAAGGACAGGAATAACCACAGATTTATAGCTATCATTTTTAGAAAACCCACTTATTCAAACTCATTTCTCCTTCCATCAGGAGAAATTTGAGGTAAAAGGGCGGAGGTTGGTTAGAGTTGCTAGAATGGTCACCACAGATGAAGACTTCCACAATGAATGTGAACTCTTACTGGGTATGTTTCATAAGAGAGGTTATGTGTGTGTGTGTGTGTGTGTGTGTGTGTGTGTGTGTGTGCATATGTATGTGTATGTGTATGTATATGTGTGTGTATATATATATATATATATATATATATATATATATATATATATATATATATTGATGTCTGAATTAGCTGCTTCATACCCCCGTGGTACAGAGTTTGATTCCTTTCACCTTCATTTGCCTACTGTGTGATTTATGAGGAAATTGCTTAGCCAGACAGTGCTCCCGTGTCACTTCTTGAAAAGAACTGTTGTATCCAGTGAGCTTAACTGGTCAATAAATAGGTAAAAAATGTGTAATTTTCTTGTGTAATTGCAGAATTGCTGTGCTGCAGTAGCTGTTCATTTTGTTTTGAGAAACTGAAACCTTTCATCCTCTTACAGATAGCTCAAGAAATGGAACCATTGGAGGAGGTGGACAGGTTTATGCCTTCCAGACAGTCAAGCGGGGCAACAAGATGGCTCAGTTGGGTAAGTTGGATTATATGAGCTAGGTGTAACAAATAGAGCACTACTGAATTAAACACAACTTTGGTCTTGAGGAACCATTGATGATGAATGTTTGGAGGACCACTACACGTTTTTTTCTGAAGCTATGAAAAACTGTATTTGTGTGGGGGTGGGGATGGGAGGGTGTTGCAATGTGAGTTTCCATAGTGACTGTAATTGCCATACTCTAAGTATAATTTGTCGTTTACAGGGAATGGAACTTATGTGATAAATTTGTAATGCAGTGGTTGATTGTAACAGCAGGAGTGAAGACTGTTCAGTGTTTTCCAGACATGTTTGCTGTGGCATTGTGGTGAAGTTGCAGTATATGTAACCTTAGCTGCTGCTGATATGGAGAAGTGAGGATAATTGGAGTTACTTACTGCTGTAGGGATATGTGTGTGTGTTTAGTCTGTAGTTTGGCCATGTTCTATGTACTCTTGGGTGGGTGATGTTCTTCATGTTTCACTGTTGCAGTCATTATATGTGGGTTATCTGCTTGCAGGTAGCCCTCAGTCAGCCTGATTAACAAAGTCTTGGGTCCTGCAATCGTTGCTGTCCCTTCTTCCATGACGTCAGGGGTATAAAATATGCAGCCGACGCCATTACATCAGTCTTTCTTGCCATGCGGTGCCCGAAGCAGAAGCAGTTCGCAAGTGCCGGTCGGCTGACTCCTGAAATTTTCATTTTTGAGTTTCAGAACCAAAGTCTTCAACTAAAGCTAAGTACCCCGTTGGGGAAACTTCTTCTTGCTCCTTACCGATGTCAGTAAAAGTTAATAATTGCATTACTTGTGGGAAGCAAATACTTCATAAAGATTTTCATTTGTATTGTATTCCTTGCCTAGGCCCTGACCACGACGTATGTTGCTGTCGGTTTTGTGCTTTATTTAATCAGCATACTATCCGTCGTCTGTATATTTTCGCCTATAAATATTTTGGTTTTCGGTTTAATTATCCAGAAATGTCGTCGGTTAGCCATCCGACTACCGGGATTCTGAAAAAACGCAAAGATAAAGACAGAGGTCCAAAACTGCCGACGATGCTTCTAAGCCAGTCGCCAGTTCACCGGTACTCAGTGAGGCACTTTGGCAGCCCCTGATACCCACTACTTCTGATTCGCAGGCCTCTACTGAGACCCCATTCGGAGTCCGGTATGCTGCGAGATGCTTCAACTATGGAACCTGTGGATGTCTCTACCTTGGATGGGTCTGGAGCCGCTGTGTAGACACTAGTTTCTGAGGGTGCATTCAGGCCTATGGACTTTCATATTAAACAGCCTCCTTCTTTACGTAGGCCTAAATCTCGATCCATGCCTAAAAAAACGACGCCCAGGCCACATGCTCAGGCCTCTATGCCTAAAAAAACAAATGATAAGAATGGCTGAAGATCTAATGACTCTAATCAGGGGTAGCCAACCCCCCCCCCTTCTAAGAGGCCTAGGACTGAAGTTGATTATGAATCTTCTGAACAGGATTCTGTTTTTTTTTTCTGATTCTTCTGATGATCTGGATTTGCCTTTATCTACTTATGAAAATTCTGATGCAGAGGACTCCATTCCCCCTGCTTCCCCTCCTGAGGATTTTTCTTTTGGGGAAACCTTACATACTCTAAGGGAGCATTTCCACTGGGAAAGGCAGGATTTTTCTGATTCAAAAAATAGGCTTAGGGATTTACTTCTCCTACCTCAGCATAGGCCTTTAGCTATTCCTCCTGTACTAGACATTGTTGATGATGCTTTTTCGGAATCTAGTTTGGCCCCTGATTCCCTGCCTCCTGCTCCCAGAAAACCTGACCAATACTACAGGGTCCCTGAGTCCCACAAGTTCCTTTTTAAAAATCCTCTTGCATATCCAGAGACTATTTCACAGGGGCCCAAGGGCATTAAGGCTTCTACTGCTAAAAATCCTACTCCTTCTGATAAAGACTCCAGGGCACTGGATAGATGGGGTAAGAAGGTTTACACTTCTGCAACCTTGGCCATTAGGGCTTTAAACTGCCAGTTTCATATGTTAAAGTATCAGCAACATGTTATTGGACTGCTTAAACAGAAAATTATGTTGATTCCTGACTGTGTGGAAAATAAAGAATTACAGGATTTAATGCATTCTGCTGAACAAATTGGAAAACATACTTTGCAATGTGGTTTTGATTCATTAGAGGCCTCTTACAGGGCTGCTGTTACTGGGTCTGTGCTCAGAAGGCATGCTTGGCTTAAGGAGCAGTCTTTGCCTGATCATGTTAAAGCTAAATTGTTGGATGCTCCTTTAAATCAGGACCGCCTGTTTGGCAACAAGGCAGAGGAAGTTCTTAAAAAGATGGAAGATAAAGCTAAATCTATGCAAACTGTTAAAGATTTTTTACAAGTTCAACCTCCTAGATTTAGTAGGCACTGTCCCTGTAAGAATTAGTCCTTTCCAGCCCCTTCCAGGTTTTCTCAAGCCAAACCCAGCCACAGCAAAAACCCCAGGTTTCAGTCCCAGGGGACACACAGAACTAAGCAGTGGGGGGCCACCACTTCCAAATCTGGGAATAATAAGACTCCCTCCTTTGGTAAACTGTCTCAATGACTTCCTTTTAAAATTTCCAAGCACTTATCAGCTGACTGCCCCTTTGGGGGGAAAGATTGCTCTTCATGCAAAGAATTGGGAACTCATTACCCAGGACAAATTTGTTTTATATATAGTGTCCCAGGGATACAGATTTCACTTCCACACATTGCCAACACCAAGCGGGTGGCCGGACCTACCCCCAAATTAGTGGGCAGAGGCCCAAAAACAAGTACTTTCTCTCTTAAGCATGGGGCTATTCAACTGGTACTAGAAGAGGAAAAGGGACAAGGTTTCTACTCAAGACTTTTCCTGGTACTCAGAAAAGACAATTCATGGTTGTCTACTCTAAACACCTTTTTGGAGATTCCAAAATTCAAGATGCTGACTCTTCACGAATTACTTCCTATGCTAGGCAAAGATGCCTGGTTGGCAACACTAGATTTAAAAGAAGCATACTTGCACATCCCAATCAGGGAGTCTTGCAGAAGATACCTAGGCTTCAAAGCAGGCTACATGCACCATCAGTTCTCTGCACTGCCCTTTGGCTTATCTACTGCGCCCAAGGTATTCACAAAGTGCCTAGCTCCAGTTATTGCATTTTGCAGGCAAAGAAATATTCAAATATACCCATACCGGGACGATTGTCTAATTCGGGCAGAAAGCCAGGACATACTTTTGAATCATCTGGCCTTTGTACAACTTGTTCTAACTTGTCTGGAGGTACACCATAAACGAAAAGAAATCACACCTGGTACCCTGTCAACAAATTATATTCCTGGGAGCAAGCTTGAATACAACCTTCCAGATGGCTTACCTCACGCCAGAGAAACAAATTCATTTGACAACCTACTTCAAACAAGTGGCCACAAAAACCCTGCTATCTGCAAGACAAATACTGCAAGCGTTGGGGTTCATGGCCTCCTGCATTCTTCTAATTCCATATGCAAGACTGCATATGAGGAAACTACAGTGGTATATAAAAAGCCTATGGGTCAACATTCTCAAGACCTAGAAACAATGATTCCTATCATACCTTGCCTATGCTTAGAGTTCCTTTGATGGACAGAGGCCTGCCACCAAAACAAAGGACCACCTTTCACACCATCCCCTGCCGCCCAAATCCTAACAGACACATCAGACTATGCATGGGGGGGGGCTCACCTGGCAGGGAAGTGCATTCAGGGCAAATGGAACCCAAGTCAAATGCACCTGCATATCAATCAAAAAGAAATGTAAGCTGTACAGAATGCTCTGACAGCCTTCAAGGACCACATTCTTCCAGGACAACTAATGGTAAAGACGGACAGCACCACTGTTATGTGGTACATAAACAAGCAGGGGGGTACACATTCTTACCCCCTCTGCAGACTAGCCATGGCATTGTGGAACACAGAGTTGAGCTACCAAGTGCACCTACAAGCTCAATTCCTGCCAGGAAAATTAAATACACTGGCAGATGGACTAAGCAGAAACCTAATGGACCCACACGAGTGGAAACTGGAACCAAGGATTTTCAACATGTTGACAAGCAAATGGGGGGAGCCCAGATATAGACCTGTTTGCCTCTCCCCAGAACTACCAATTGGACAAATTTTGCACAAGGACTCCCCACAAACAAGCCTGGAAAGTGGATGCTCTGTCCTTCAGCTGGAAAAACCTATCAGTCTATGCCTTCCCTCCCTCTGCTCTCCAAAGTACTACTAAAAATCCAACAGGACAAACTAAGGATGATTTTGATTGCTCCAGACTGACCGCGCCAACACTGCTACCCCCTCCTGCGCAGTATGTCACGGTTATCTCCATGGCACCTGTCTCATACTCCTTCCCTGCTGTTTCAGCAGGAGAACCAGATTCTGCACCCTCAGCTTCTAACACTGAACCTTGCAGCCTGGCTAATTACTTAATCTCTTCTTTACTATCCCTCAGCAAACCTGTGATAGATATCGTTTTAGAGGCAAGGAGGTTTAGTACTAGAAAATCTTATGCTGAAAAATGGAAAAGATTCTGTGCCTGGAACCAATCTCAAGGGATGAGCACAGCAGCACCCAATTTACCTCAGATTTTACAATACTTAACTGGGATGCTTCACAACGGCCTGTCTTTTTCCTCCATTAAAATCCACGCCTCAGCCATATCAGCTCATTGTAACACAGAACCTCCCCTCTTCTCTCATACACTGCTCAAGCAGTTCCTCAGAGGGGCCAAAAATTTGAGATCACCCAGGAGAGCTCCAACCCCAGCCTGGGACCTTAACTTTGTCTTGGAGAAACTCCCTCTACCTCTTTTTGAGCCAGCTGCTACTGCAGACTTAAAATTTCTTTCTTGGAAAAACAGCTTTCCTTTCAGCAATCACTTCATCTAGAAGGGTATCTGAATTACAGGCCCTTATGGCAGTGGAGCCTTTCATCATCTTTCATGTGGACTGGTGTCCCTCAGAACCAATCCATCCTATCCTTCATGTCCAAGGTGGTATCCAGTGTGGCTCTTAATCAGTCCATTCATTTGCCAACCTTTTTCCCAATCCACAGAATAAGGGGGAATGGATACTGCATTCCTTAGATGTGCACAGACAGCTTAGATTCTACTTGGACAGGACTAAACCTCAAAGGAAATCTGAACAACTGCTGGTGGCATTTTCTGCAGGGGCAGAGGGGAAGGCTATTTCAAAGCAAACCATTTCTAAATGGATAAGCCATTGCGTTCATTTCTGCTATAAGCACCATGGAAAACCTATCCCCCAGGAGATCAGACCTCACTCCACCAGGGATGCATCTACCTCTACAGCCTTTCTCAGAGGGGACCCTAAGAGGGACATCCTAGAAGCTGCTACCTGGAGTTCTGTACATACTTTCACCAAGCATTCTCATTTGCTAGTTTTCTCTAAATCCAGAGCTGGCTTTGCCACTGCAGTCTTGCAGGGCCTTATAGCTGTCCCTAATGCTATCTAAATTCCTCCTCCCAGCCATAGCTTTGGGAATCTACCCAAATGTAATGACCGCAGCAGTGAAACGCGAAGAACATAGTACAATTGTGTACACTTACCATAAATGTAGATGTTTGAGTGTATTCACTGTTGCAGTCCTGGTTACCCTCCCTCCAGCCCCCTAACTTCTTTTGGCTATACCTCTAGTTTCCTTTACTATGCTTAAAAACCTTTTTGTTGTATTTGCTTTTTTGTTGGAGGTATATCTTTGTACTTTTATATTTATTTTCCCATTAGGGGGGCACCTGACATCTGGGGCAAGAAAAACTGATGTAATGGCATCGGCTGCATGTTTTATACCCCTGACGACCTGACGTCATGGAAGAAGGGACAGCAACCGATGCAGGACCCAAGACTTTGTTAATCAGGCTGACTGAGGGTTACCTGCAAGCAGATAACCCAAATGTAATGACTGCAACAGTGAATGCACTCGAACATCTACATTTATGGTAAGTAAGTTTTTTAATTTGATTTTGTGCCGTGTGTGTTTGCCTTTTTTGTATTTTTTAGCTTTATTTATTAATGGCTTTTTGTGGTAATATTTTATTTGGTTTGTGGACTTTAAGTTGCTCTTTATTCTCTTTTTAAACATCTCTTTCATTTTATCCCACTCCCTAGCTACATTTGCTGAAGAAATTTTGTATCTTCCCTAATAACTCCTGAATACTTTCCACTACCTGTTCCTTAAATTCCTCTCTGTTTAACAGATCTGTGGGGAAGCAGCAGTGTCTCATTTTTTTCATTACCTTGCACTTTTATTTTGGTTATTATAAGTGTGTGATCTGAAATAGTTATTGGATACGTATCAAAACTTTCAATTAAAATGCAAATGTTCCTGTGAAATATAGTATCTGATCTGATGATATCAGTCTTCACATAGTCCTTGACAGTGGGTTTGGTTCCGAACCCTCTGAACCAACTCTGCCATTATTCCAGCTGGAGCGTACCAAGAAACTCTCGAGCTCACCTCTACCCATAATGCTCCTTACCAAATTACCTCACATCTCATTTGTTAATGTGCCAGACGCGTCACCAGTAAGCTGTCAAGCAAAGCAATTTTTTCTTCTGTAGGTGAATTCCTTGTGTGTGTGTGTGTGTGTGTGTGTGTGTGTGTGTGTGTGTGTGTATATGTGTATATATATATATATATATATATATATATATATATATATATATATATATATAAAACTTTTTATTATTTATTCTACCTTTCCTCTACCCGCTCCTTCCAATTTCACTTTAATGTGTGTGCGACTGTGTGCAACTCTGTTTCCTACCTTTTGGTAGTCTTCTGTACCATTGCTGGTATTTCTTCCTATTACCTTTTGGTATTCCTTTGTACCATTGTTGGTACTTGTACTTTTTTTACTGAAGAGGTAAATAGAAGTTTCTAGTTAGAATAGTTTTCTTGCTATATCCTTGTGTGCATGTGTCTTTCTCTTAATTAAGGAAGACAAACTGACTAAACACACCTCCCGTTTGAAAAGGTGTCTCAAATGTGAAAGGAAGATGCCCAATTCGCACAAGAATATTCTTTGCGTTTATTGTCTTGGAGCTGCTCGCCTCCAAGAAGATTGTGCCATATGTCATGGTTTTAGCCGTCACACTTAATGGGACGCTAAAACAAACTTATTTTGAAGGGCCTGTTAAAAACTGAATTTGACGACGCTCTATCAGGTTCCAGACTAGAAAGCTCACCTTCTACTACTACTTCTTCCTCCAGTAAGATGGAGTAGCCTAAAAAGTAGTCTAATTCAGTTTCTACTGTTCCCTTGGAACTGGTAGGAAAGTAATTGAATCATCTTTGGTGCCAACAGCATCTTCGGCACCAACAACTCTAGCATCTCAGCCTTCGGCACTGTTGGTGCTGGCTTCTGCACAGAGTTCATTGGTGCCATCCACATCGGTTCCTACCAAAACTCAGGAGCCAAAAGACTTACCTGTTTCTATTTTACCTTGGCTCAGTATTCTCCTTCAGCGGACCCCTTTGCTGATTGCCCTCCCTAGTCCCTTTTTGGAGAAGCATCCTCCCAGGTCTCCCTCCATTTCCTCTGCTCGATCCAACGGGAGTCTCACTGAGTCCGATATTGTGAGGATTGTGGAACAGCTACTTGTGGCCAGGGAATTTTCTTCGGTTCCGGTTCCTAGTGCCGGTGCTGCCGGAACCAAGCCCACATCTACTCCAGTTCCTCTTTTTCCTCCTCCAGCTCCCACTGAGACTTCAGAGTCTATGGTGTAAACAATTCTGGTACCAACTGCTTCAGTGCCTGTTAGAGCTCCTTCCCCGGCACTGATCACTAACCTGATTGCTTTGGGTGTATTGGACCTGGAGAAATCCTGGGGCCGTAGGTTTGTTTTGGGGGGTTGGTTTCGTCTTTAGCATTTTCGGAGCTATCCATGCCCCTTGGTGCCTTTGCATTTGTAAATCCGGCCCCAGCTTCGACCTCGGAGGGGTTTCCCTCTGTGTGGGGTGGGACCAGGGTTCCGAAGGAATCCTTTTTCGGTTCCGGGCACCCACCCTGTACTGGTGGACCTGCCTTCCAGGCCATGGAGAGGGCTTTGTCTGTGGCAGGCAGTCAGTCATTACTTACCCTGTTGACATCTGGTCTTTCCCCTCGACAGGAGTTTCCTCCATTCTCTTTCCCGGGACAGAGAGCACAAAACTCTCAGGATCTAACCACTGTGGTTATGTCCTCTTTGGATACCTCTCTGGAATACCCCACCGAAGATGTCCTTGTGAAGAGGAGGTTTAAGAGGAACCACTTGGACTTCCAGCAGGAGTCATTCATGGAAGATACTGATTTTGATGAAGGGTAAGGTTCCCTTGAGTCTCCCTGTGACGAGGACATCCTTGAGATTCTGAAACAGAGGGGAGGCTGGTCTTCCACCCAACCTTCCTCAGAGGAGTCGGCGAATTCATTTTGTATCTTCCCTAATAACTCCTGAATAATTTCCACTGTCTGTTCCTTAAATTCCTCTCTGTTTAACAGATAGTTGGGGAAGCAGCAGTGTGTCATTTTTATTTCATTACCCTGCACTTTTATTTTAGTTATTGTAAGTGTCTGATCTGAAATAGTTATTGGATACCCTCTTTAGCTGTATTTTCCATTCTAGGCCCCCCGATACATACTCATACTTGTAAATTAATTCTACTCCCTACCTACAAATAATATTCCCTGCTAAAGTCTGAGTACTACTCCCAGAATTTTCTTAAGATCCATTGTAGCAGTTTTAGGTGGAATATTGATGCATGCCAGCATAATCCTCATACTCTTGCCAGTAGTTCCTTACTACTACAAATCTACTACTACAAATCTATGATTATCTTTGTTCCTGTTCTACCATTATTGGAGCTCCTCTAGCAATTAATATAAGTACTTCTACCCTTTTTCATTTGTCCCAAATATTCTGCTGAATAACCATCCTGGAATCCTTTATTTGTCAAATTCACATGCTCGGTTTTTAATTGACCTAATAATTAAGATTATCCATGCTAAGACACATAGTACATCCTGTGCTTCTGCTTACACCAAGTTCTGTCTGTTTTTGTCTTCTCTTTATTCCTCTCCCAGATGTAAAAAAAACCCAAAAAAAGCAGTTTAAATGTTTTCAGAAAACCACATTTTTTAGCCACGTAAAGAATAGGTATTCTGTTTTTATTGCCCCCTTATCAATTTGTCTCCATAGAAACACAAGAACCAGATACACAGTTGATTTCTGCTACAATTTTCTCATGTTGCACTGTGAACATTTATTTGCTAAATAAATTTTCTTCATTATATTCAGTGTTCTTTATTTCTTTCTTTATTTATTTGTTTGTTTGTTTATTTGTTATGCTGTACTGACCTCTTCTTCTCTCTACCTCAGTGCCCCCCCACCCTTCCTTAGCACACTTACCCCTTTATCCCAACCAAGAACGGTTACCTCCTTACATTACTATTAAAAATTCACATCTCTCCTCTCACTCCCCTAGGAACTCTACAGAATTACCTTGTTACCACCTTGCCTTCCTTGATTTACAGCATTGTCCCTTCACTGTTATATACTGCATCTTCTATACTTTTATCAACACTGTTGCTATTTTATATTGCCGTCTCATATTCTTTTTGCTTTAATTTTTAACTACTAATTAAAAAATGTATTTCTGTATAACTTGTTTAATAACTTAAGCATAACCATTATTGTAATGTTCATGGAGCTTTTCTTCCCGGGCCTTCGCTGAAAAAGGGCTACTCACCTCAGTCGGACTATCCCAGTTAACAAATGTAAAATAAATAAATAATTTACTTGGTTCCACTTAAATCTTGTTGTTAGATCAAGCCAGCCAATGTCCTTAATACAGTCATTCCTCTATGCAAAACTTAAAAATGAATGCCAATTTTAGTTATATCATGATCTGTATACTTCTACAACTTGTCCCTTGCCTCAAGATCCCAAGATTACAGCCTATAATCTTAAACATGCTTTTTGTCCCGACTTTCTTCTGTTTCTACATTGCAGTGCAAACATTTTTGAAAACTAAACAAAAAATAAAGAAGAAACAGAAGGGCAGCTGTTTACTTTAGTACCCCTATAACACACACACGCACCAAAGCAGAAAATGCTTTACTATTTAAGATGCAGTATCTGTTATGTTTTGTAAAAGTACTGTTAAGAACAAAAATATTTTACTTGGTTACTCACTTAGTTACTCACTTACTTCCTCTTCATATCTCCTTAACATTCTTCCAGACTTTAATGACACTAAGTAGGGCATATGCTTTTGAGTCTCTTACAATTTTAACAAAGTCAAAAAAGTCCAATATTTCCAGGTATTCATGTTCAGACGTACTTCACAAACATGATTGATGTATTGTAATCCCACATCTATTCATTTATTTCCGAGTTGCTGCTTTCTTCCTGTTGATCTTCATCTCCAGTCTGTAGTTCATTTCCAACATACTCTTGGTTTCTTCTAGTTAATTCCTGTGCTTTTCTCTGCCTCTCATGCTTTTTCCCCTTTTGTTTGATGGATCACTTTTTGTTGGACAAACTTTTGCATTTCCTCCTTAGCATGTTCTGCATCAAAATGACTGTGATCCTCCAAGAAAAAACTTTCTGTGAAGATAGCTGGATACAGCAACTTAAATCTTTCACTTGGGTGTCAACATTCCTTGATTGCTGGAATAAATTTACTCCTCTTCTGCCTGGTGAACAGCAAGTCATCATTTTCTGTTTTCTTCTGGTAAGATTGCATCCTTACCATTTGAGGTCTTGGCTGCTATCTTATTGCCAGGTTTGGAGCATAAACTCGATGTGACCTTCTGATTAACAGCAACTGCTGTGGAATGACAGTCCAGTTCCTTATTTGTGCTTTCATAAAATTAATGTAGTCTGTTTCTTCTAGATTCTCTGGTACTGCAGAAAATCTCATGTTTCCCCTATGTGCTGTCCTCTACCATTTTTTAAACATCTCTCTGAGCAGTTTCATGTGCAGCCAGCTTTTTCTTCATTTCGATATCTGATTTTTTCAGTTTTATCAGCTCCTCTGAATATCTGTATAAAGCTTCAATTTTTTTCCTGAACTTTTATTTGAGTTGATACACTCTTCAGTATTTGATATATTTGTATCAGCTCTGAGCATATTTGACTATTTTTTTTTCTAGATTCCTGGAAGTCATATCTTACACCCAAGCTGAAGCTTGAACTACTTCTTGCCGAACAGTTGTTTACTTCTCTCCTTTTCTGGTTAATTTTCTTTCCGGCTCTCTAAATTTCTTCTTTGCTGGCATCCAGGCACTGCACTTGCTAGCCCGAATCTGAAATTTACCCAAAAAGACAAATTCATTAGCTATCATTTCTGAGTTTCACTTTTCAGTTAGAGAGCTGAAATTAAGCTGCTACTCCGTGTGGAGTCATCTTCAAAGTCCTTGACTCTCTGTTCTGTTAAATAGATTCTACAAAATGGGTGTTGACAAAACATGGCTAGACAAATTTAATGGAACCCATATATCTATATATGTGTGTGTGTGTGTGTGTGTGTGTGTGTAAATATTATGTTAAGTTGTACCATCTCGCCTTTGTTCTTGCTGTTTGGGTTCGGAGCTGAGGATCGGCTCCAACTCTGCCTACTTTTATAGCTTGAGAGCTATTTACTGGCTCGAGGCTAACTCTTATCCCAGAATGCCCAGCATCAGCTACCCAGATCTCGTTTGCCGCTTCAGCTGTGAGGTTGCTTCGTTACTGGCTCAGGCTTAGTATAGTTTTTTTCTATTATAATTGTTGCTTATTCTTCAAAATTTATCAAGTTTTTGTCTAGATATAGTACTTTATCCCTTATCGCTTTTCTTGTGTGTTGTAGCTTTGTTGGCCGTCGCTACATACTCGCAGGCCTTTCTGTTTCCCCTGAACTCGTTTACTTTAGAGAGTCCCCCCCCCCCAGGACATCCATTTAAATTAGAGGCTCTCCTTTCTTTTCCTTAACTGTAAAAAAAAATAAATAAATAAATAAAAAAATAAAAAGACTGTTTGTTTCTTAGTTTAGTAGTGTAAGATGTCTAAAGAGGCAAAAGTTTCTGGCTTCAAAAAGTGTGACTCATGCGGTCAGAAAATGTCGGACAGATGGGCACTCTAGCTGTGTTTATTGTTTAGGGGCTGTGCACCTGCAGGACTCCTGCTCTATCTTTCATGCATTTAGTCCAAGGGTCTTGCAGGAGCGCCAAAACAAATTAATCCTTCGAGGATTATTGAAACCACAAGGATTCCCTGGCTATAGGATCTCAGCCAGTGAAATCCTCTAAGTCTATCAAGCCATCGGCTCCATCCTCGGAGCTGACTCCTGGGCTTGAACAACCAAGTTTGGCGGTGCCGACTAGCATCGACAAGTCAACTCCTCCCTCTGCTCCAACTGCTACCTCGGAGCCATCTCGGAGCCACAAGCGAGCAAGGTCTCCTTCATTGGAGCTGATCCGCTTGGTGCCACAGTCACCCTTATTAGGAAGTGAACGCAGTCATCGCTCTTCATCCCACTCCTCTCGATCCTCTAAGTTATCGGATCAGGACGTGGAGCGAGTAGTCAGCAGGTTGCTTAAATCACAGGCCCTTGCGAAATTACCTTCCAGCCCACTGCAGCAGGTTGCGGCTTCATCCACCTCCATCTCCATTCCTCCTCCGACTACACTTAGTTCGGAGATGGAGACCATGGACGTGCCGATAGTAGAACTGACCACACCGATCACCTCCTCTTTGGTTTTGACGTTAGCTCTGATCACCTCAATTATTCCGTGCATCGAGGGATCTGGGCGCCGAAGCTCTCGTCGGCTCCGAGGGGGGGGAGTGGCCTCTGACCCTTGTCTGACCCCTCTTGGAGCTTCGGCGCAGGTGAGCTTGACTCCCACATCTGCCTTGGAGCCGTCTCCCTCGATGCGGAGAAGGATTCCCGGGTTTTCGGAGCCAGAGCTTTCTTTGCCTCGGGTCAGGATGCCTTCAATGTCATGCGGAGTGTGCTGTCCCCTGAAACGGCCCTACTATCAGCCCCATCGGCTCCTTCTCTTGTGGTGCCTGTGCTCCTTCTCCGGCCCAGAAGCGTAGGGAACCTATGCTCCAGGACACCCCATTGGGTGACCCCTCTTCTTCCATGGCCTCCCTGATCACTCAGAGGAGCCTCCCTGGAAGAAGTGCAAGAGGAAGCACCTAGACTCCCCTGAGTCTGTCACCTCAGATACAGACCTGGATGAATCAGAAGGGTCCCCCAGGTCCCCCTCAGAAGATGTTTCCTTTTCGGACATCCTTGAAATGCTTAGGCAGAGGGGTGGCTGGTCTTCCCTATCCCCTACCGAGGACGAGTCTCTATACCTGGAGGCATTCGGTTCCCGACCCTCTACTTACTGGGTGTCTCCACCTTTCGATCCACTCATGTCTGTAGTGGCTCGAACGGCTTGGTCATCTCTGGATTCTGTGGAACCTACTCCGAGGAGACTAAATAAATTCATAAAAGCCCCCCCCAGGACAAACAATTTCTCACTAAAGGTGTGCCAGTTGATGCCATGGTGGTAGAAGCAGCCACCAAGAAAGAGTTAGCAGAAACTTCTTCATCTGTCCATCCACCAAACATAGTCTAGGACGATGAACAGATATGGGAAGAGAATGTTTTCCTCAGTGACATTCTCCATGAGGTCCCTGAATTATCTCTCTCATTTTACACGACTTCAAAGGGATCTCCTAAAAGAGCTTGGAGATACCCTACAAGATCCTACAGCTGAGGGAGCATCAGCCAAAATAGCTTCCCAGCTTGCGACTCTTAATTCAGTAGTCATCTCCTCCATGAGGCTGATTTCCTATGGAACCGATGGAGCGAGCAGAGCCGCAGGTACAGGAGTGGCTCTCAGGAGACATGCTTGTCTGCGGCTGTGTCAATTTGCAGAACCCTTTTGAGCTTCCTTCACAAATACTCCCTTTGATGGCTCCTTGCTTTGTGAGCCTCAGTTGTGAGCAGGAAAGCAAGACTCTGCCATGGGAGTCCATTTTTCCACTCCTAACAGACCTTATCCCAAAGGTCAGAGGGGTGGAAAGCTGTGGTTTCGAAATTCCCAGGGACCCTTGCCTGACACACGTGGTGATTTTTTCCCCCACGGGCAGAGGGGGAAACAACAATGGCAGATGCCACCCTTGTCAGAGGGGAAACGCAAAATCAGGGTGACAGAGAAACTTTCTCTGCCAAACCCTTCCAGCATCCCTGACGGGTTGCCTGACTGCTCACCTCTGGATGCAGTCGGGGGAAGACTTTCCCTGTACCCAAAAGCCTGGCAAAATATAACAAGAGACAAATGGGTGTACTATCCATCATATCCGGAGGTTACAAAATCCCCTTCCATCAACCCCCTCTAAAGTCAAAAAAGTCCATCCCAGATGTCCCACCCAATCTAAGGGATCAAGCAGTTATTCAAGTTTCAAAACTGCTAGAAAAAAGAGCCATTCAAGAAGTCCCCACAGACCAACTAGGATCCGGAACTTACTCAAGATTCTTTTTAGTACAAAAAAAAAAGGGGACTGGAGACCAATACTGAATCTCAGCAGATTGAACCAATCTGTACAAAAAGAAAAGTTTCAGATGGTAACACTGCAGTCCATTCTCCCCTTTCTGGGTCAGGACAACTGGATGTGCTTCATAGATCTTCAGAAAGCGTACTACCATATCAAAATGGACAGAAACT
Source organism: Protopterus annectens (assembly GCF_019279795.1). Taxonomy (NCBI): domain Eukaryota; kingdom Metazoa; phylum Chordata; order Ceratodontiformes; family Protopteridae; genus Protopterus; species Protopterus annectens. Next base: position 273,779,568 of record NC_056738.1, on the reverse strand, counting down.
CAAGGAGATTTCTTCGATTCTGGGTAGGGGCTAGTCATTACCAATTCAGAGCTGTGCCCTTTGGTCTCACCACAGCCCCCAGGGTGTTCACCAAATAAATGGCAGTAGTCACGGCTCACCTGAGACATCAAGGATTCCAGGTGTTTCCCTATCTAGACAACTGGCTCCTAACTGCTACCACCAGGCATCAACTCTTAGAGGCACAGGATTATGCAATATCAACCTGCACCCAACTAGGCATTACAGTAAATTTCGAAAAATCTGTCTTGTTGCCTTGTCAGTCTGTTACATATAAAGGAGCAGAATTAAACACAAAATAGATGTTTGCAATGTTAACTCTTGAAAGAGTTTTCTCTATTCGCCAGTAAGTGTAATTTCTAATGCAGAGCAGAAAGATCCAAGTCAGACATGTCCTGCAAGTTCTAGGCTCCATGGCAGCTGCCATTCTTCTTATACCATTAGCGCGTTACCACATGAGAGTCCTTCAGTGGCTTCTCTTCAGGTAGTGGTCCTTCCAGGAACTACCCATGTCTTACATGATCCTGATTACAGAAACATGCAAACGACACCTCTCTTGGTGGATGGTCTCCCCACTGGTGACTCGGGCAGACCTTTCATTCAACCCCCTCCGGTAGCCACAGTGACCACGGACGTCTGCCTGATGGGGGGGGGGGGGCATTATCTAGGCAGAACAGTCCAAGGTATGTGGCAACCTCACGAGTACCATCTGCATATCAGTGTCCTAGAGATGAGAGCTGTGCAAGCTCTTCAAGATTCTCTTCCTTCCGGGACTATTGCGATTCAAACAGACAACATGTCAGTTGTGTGGTACATCAACAAGCAGGGCGGGACCAGGTCCTACCCCTTGTGTCGAGAAGCCCTAAGGCTAGCTTTTCCTCCCAACTTTTTCTGACCGCAACGCACATCCCTGGGAAATCCAGCGTAATAGTGGACAGGCTCAGCAGGGCTATCCTTATGCCTCACGAGTGGTCTCTGAATCAGGAAGTTGCGGACCTTGTCTTCCACAAATGGGGCCAGCCTTGCTGCAATCTATTTGCCACCCCCCTTAACAACAAATGCAGCAGCTACTTCTCCCTGCTTCATCCTCCAGGTCAAACTCCCAGGGACGCTCTAGTCCATGATTGGCCTCAGGGATTCCTTTATGCATTTCCCCCTTTTCCGCTAATTCCAAGACTCATACAGAAAGCAAAATCGTTGGGTTGCAAAATGATCCTCATTGCCCCTATTGGCCTCGACAGATATGGTTTCTGATCTTGAACCTCCACCTTCTAGACCAGCCTTGAGTTCTGGACCCAGTGCCAGATCTATTGATTCATCAGTCAGGCGGGTTAAACTTATCCCTTCAGACTCTCGAGCTCACAGCTTGGTTTCTCCACTTCCTACCTTAGCCAGGCTTCCAAGTATCTCACCAGCAGTTTGTGATATTATTGTTTCCTCACATAAGTCAACTACGAGAAAGACTTATGCTAGCAAATGGAAAAGATTTTCTTACTGGGCAGAATCTAGAAATTTAGACCCCTTTTCAGCCCCAGTCCATCAAATTCTAGAATTTCTAGCAGAGCTTTTTCAGTTGGGTGTAGCTGCTGCTACCATCAGGGTACAACTGTCTGCCATATCTAATTTTCATATTGGAATTCTTAATTCTAGCATAATGTCTCATAAGCTCTGCAAAGCCTTCATGAGAGGAACATCTCTTCTTAGACCCCCAGTGAGGGATCCATCTCCTCCTTGGGATCTCAATTTAGTTTATCTCTCATTACAAAGTGGATGTGGTCTTCCAGAGCAGGGCTTCCTTTGGTTCCACTGTTCTGAAGAGTCTGTTCCAATGAGCCACCCAGGGTCCTTGGGTGCTAGGGACGCTGTCCCAAACAGCAAGAATGAAGGCGAGATGGGACAACTTAACATAAAGAAGTTATTTACCTACCATAACGTTCCATGTTGTTGTCCTTCATTTCGCCTTCCTCCTTGCGTCCCCCCTCCTTCCTCCTTCCTGAAGGATTGAGAGGAGTTCACTATGGTTTCACTGGCTGATTTCCTTTTTTCTTGGTTCACTTGCCAGGTAATTTTATGACCATTTACTCTGATCTTTTATTTTGGTAAATCAGTTTTTATTTAGGTTACTGGTTACTTTATATGTCTAGTGTGCGCTATCTCAAACGAGATATTGGTAGCCGACGCTGGGCATTCTGGGATAAGGGTTAGCCTCGAGCCAGAAAATAGCTCTCGAGCTATAGAAGTAGGCTGAGTTGGAGCCGAGGATTGGTTCTGAACCCAAACAGCAAGAAGGAAGGCGAGATGAACGACAACTAACATGGAACGTTACGGTAGGTACATAACTACTTCTTTTTTGCATGTATGTATGTGCAGTAATGCTGATAGAGGGAATGACCCAAGTATCGGTGTTCAGAATATCAACCACAAAAGTTGTGACTTTGCAAGTGTTGACATGCTATTACACATATGCCAAGCAAAAATCACAGCACATGCAAAACAGAAGATTAAAAATAAGCATAAAACATCTTTTTTTTGCAGGATGTCAATTCTCCCCTATACCCCCTGCTAATTATAGTTGCTAACTCTAAGACTGCACAATGTCAGGGGAAGGGCATATTTCCCAATCCAAAGAATTGTAAGCTGTCTCACATCTATAAACATCTGTATAATTGACTAAATTTTGTTGACTAAACAGATGTCCACCAAAGAGGGATTTGACGATATTCAGTTTCCATAGTGTGTAGCTGCTGTTTTGACTCACATTTTGCTGAATTATAATTGAATGAACAAATCAGATTGAAAAGACATTTGATGAAAATGTCATTTGACTGACTTATGAATGATGGAAAATTGCCAAGTAAAGAAGCAATGATTCATGGTGCTTGTTTTCCCCCCTATTCTTGAGTGTTGTACAACTGGGGAGTTAGTGTGTTTGAGTAAAGGGGTGTGGAGGGTGGAAAACTGTGTTTGAGAGGAATGCTGTTTGACAACAGCACAATGACTTTATCGTTGAAAGCCACTTTTAGTGAATAGGTGGTGTTGCCCTTTCTCTACTGATACGCATTTGTGCAGATGGGGTATATACAAGTTTGTAGGGGGTGCAGGAGTGCTTGCAAAAAAGCATAAAGTGCTGCTCACTGAAAGTGGCTTTCAGCAATTTTTTTTTCACTGTTTTGTCCATCAGCCAAATAGATATCGATAAGTAATCTTAAGTCTATAGACGACCAAACCTCCACACTTGGGTGTGTAGAGGGGGTCCACTCTAGGAAAAATCTTTTAATCTGATTTCCTTTAATGACACTTTTTGTGAAATGTGTTTGAGTCAGCAGTGATACACTGTGTTTTTTTTCTCTTTTTATCACTGTTGAGAGAATTTAGAGTAAGTAGTTTTTAAGTAAGGTGTAGGTGTGGGAGTATAAAGCTCTTCAAATGGGAGCAGCAGAGTCATGCTGCCCTGCAAAAATGCAAGTTTGTAAAGTATGATTGGTGTAATAAATTTTTTTCAGTCAAATTTGACACAATGAAATGAGTTTGTCAAATGTATTTTCAGTCTATCTATAAAATATTACTGAAAACACACATTTTTTTAAGCTGTGTGGAACACATTTAAACATCCATTTTAGGTTGAACCCAGGATCTTGCCAGAGATTAAATAGGATCTAAAGAATCGCTTACAGAGCTGCTAAAAAATATTACATTTCGTGTGAAGCGAGCCACTAAGAAAATATTTAACTTTAATCTTAATAGATCCAAAATCTAAAGCACTTGAAGCTATTTTTAGGGTCTATTTAGACTGAAGAAAAGTATTTCTCAGTGTCTCTCCTTGCACTAAGAGTAATATTTTTAGCGGTTGAGTAAACAGTGTCCAAGATAAAGCATAGTTATAGCTATAGGTTCTGGTTAGAAATGTTTACCAGTATGAGATAAGGATCCATTGCCTTTTTTCCAGGAGCGGACAGTGGTGTTCTGACTTGGAGATGATTATGAACTTGCATATGTGTAGTTTGGTGATGGTAAGAGTTCATAGTTATTAATGGAAAATTTTTTTTTTGGGAATAAGTACCATCTTTCCTTGGGCCATACGAGCTTCTCTTTGCAGGAAGTTTGACTCAGCAGCATAGGAATTTATTTACATTGTCTTTAGAAGGCAAGTATTAAGCCAGTTAGGTCACCTCTGGTAGTGTAGTTAGGTGGATTGTGAGCCTTTTGGATCTTTCAAAGAATATGGATTTCATTTTATTGAACATGTCACTGGAAGTTGTTTGGCTAAACCAGTTATGCATTTGGAAATGGTCTTGTGCTAGTATTCTGTTTGTCAGGTCTTGTGAGTAGTTTGCACAGTAGATAACCAAATCATCTATGTACAGATTTGTCTATAGCCAGACAACCAGATCATCTGTATACGTGAGGAATTTGATGCTAGGTGGGTTGTTGGAGGTGATATTGAGCATGTTGAGCAAGAGAGAGACCCAAGTACAGAACTTTAGGGAATGCCTAATGAGAATGGAATAGATTGTAATTGTGACAGACTACTGCCCAATGTTGTTCTGTGTAGGTAGCTGATGAACTACTGGCTGTGTGTTTCCGGCCATAATATGTAATCTTTTCCAGCATGCCTGCATTGATTTTTATTTGGCATCTGGTCAATTTTCAAACTTTTGAAGGTTCCTCTGCGTATGGTAAATTAGTCACATTGCTCATGTCAGTGTCCTTTATGCCCACATTAGGCAGTGCTTGACGCAGCATTTCCCCTGTCCTTTCCCTACTGCTGGCATTGTTGCATCAGCAATACTTGCTGCAGTGACTGTTTTAGCTTAAGGTTTTGCGTTTTACATAATGCTTTTGAGAGGTGGATATCTCTAATAGGAAAGGGCTACGGCCTGAGGAAGAATGTACAGACTGTCACCTATACAGAGCCAACACAAAGATATAAGGTAGAAGATCAGACAAGCTTAGTTCCTTATTAAAAAACATGCTGATGTTCTTCGTGTTTCACTGTTGCAGTCATCACATTTGGGTCATCTGCTTGCAGTAGCCCTCAAGTCGGCCTGGTTATCAAATTCTTGGGTCCTGCATCAGTTGCTGTCTCATCTTCCATGACGTCAGGTAGTCAGGGGTATAAAGCATGTAGCCGATGCCATTACGTCAGTCTTTCTTGCCATGCAGTGCCCAATGCAGTAGCATTTCATAAGTGCCGGTCGGCCGACTCCTGAAATTTTAGTTTTCGAGTTTCAGAACCGAAGTCTTCAACTTTTTCTTGCTCTAAACTGATGTCAGTAAAAGTCAGTAATTGCATTTCTTGTGGAAAGCAAATACCTCATAAAGATTTTCATTCATACTGTATTCCTTGACTAGGCCCTGACCATGACATACCTTGCTGTCGGTTTTGTGCATTGTTTAAATAACAAACTATTCAGCATCGGTATATTTATGCCTCTAAATATTTTAGTACTCTGTTCAATTATCCAGATATGTCTTTAAGCAATCCGACTACCGACATTCTGAAAAAACGCAAAGATATAGAAAGAGACAGGCCGCCTAGATCCAAAGCTACCGACAACACTTCTCCTAAGCTAGTCGCCAGTTCGCCGGTACTCAGTGAGGTGCTTTCGCAGCCCCTGATACCCACTACTTCAGATTCGCAGGCCTCTACTGAGACCCATTCGGAGTCTGGTATGCCGCGAGATGTTTCAAATGTGGAACCTGCAGATGTCTCTACCTTGGGTGGGTCCGGAGCCACTGTGCAGGCACCGGCTTCTGAGGGTGTATTCAGACCTACTGATTAGCATATTAAACCGGCGCCATCTTCCTCTTCTTCAAGGCCTAAAATTCGAACCATGCCTAAATAAATGGTGCCCAGACCGCATGGTCAGGCCTCTATGCCTAAAAAACAAATTATAAGAATGGCTGAAGACCTTATTGCTTTAATCAGGGGAAGCCAACCTTCCCCCTGTAAGAGACCTAGGACTGAATTTGCCTATGATACTTCTGATCTGGATTCTGAACTTTCTGTATCCTCTGATGACTAGAATTTACCCTTATCTACCTATGAGGATTCTGATGCAGAGGACTCTTTTCCCTCTGCTTCCCCTCCAGAGGATTTCTCTTTTGGTGAAACTTTACATGCTCTTAGGAAGCATTTCCGCTGGGAAAGCCAGGATTACTCTTCTAAAAAGAGGCTTGGGGATTTCTTACTCCTGCACCAACACAGGCCTTTAGCTATCCCCCTGCACTGGACATTGTTGATGATGCCTTTTCGGAATCTAGTTTGGCCCCTGACTCTTTTGCCTCCTGCTCCCAGAAAACCTAATAGATATTACAAGGTTCCTGATTCTCACAAGTTCCTTTTTAAAAATCCTACTGCGGATCCTGAGACCATTTCACAGGGACCCAGGGGCATTAAGGCTACTACTGCCAAAAATACTATCCCCTCTGATAGACATTCCAGGGCGCTGGATAGATGGGGTAAGAAGGTATACACTTCTGCAACCTTGGCCATTATGGCCTTAAACTGCCAGTTTCATATGTTAAAGTATCAGAAGCATATCATTGGTTTGCTTAAACAGAAAATTATGTTGATTCCTGACTTTGCTGAAGGATTTACAGGATTTAATGCATTCTGCTGAGCAAGTTGGAAAACATACTTTGCAATGTGGTTTTGATTCACTAGAGGTATCTTGCAGGGCTGCTGTCACTGGGTCTGTACTTGGAAGGCATGCTTGGCTTAAGGAGCAATCTTTGCAGATCATGTTAAAGCTAAATTACTGGATGCTCCCTTAAATTAGGACCGCCTATTTGGCAATAAAGCAGAAGTAGTACTGAAAAAAATGGAAGAAAAAGCTAAATCTATGCAAACTGTTAAATATTTCCTACAGGTACAGCCTCCAAGATTTAGTAGGCATTGGCCCTCTAAGAATTGGTCCTTTCCTGCCTCTTCCAGGCCTTCTCAGTCCAAACCCAGAACCAGCAGAACACCCAGGCTTCAGTCCCAAGGTATGCACAGGACTAAGCAGTTTGGGGCTCCCACTTCCAAATCAGGGAGTAGTAAGACTCCCCCCTATGGTAAACTGTTTCAATGACTTAACTTTAAAACTTCCAAGCCCTTCTCAACTGACTGCTCCTTTAGGGGGAAAGGTTGCTCTGCAGACAAAAAACTGGGAACTAATTACCCAGGACAAATGGGTTTTAAATATAGTTTCCCAATGATAGAGACTTCACTTCCACATGTTACCAACCCCAAACAATTGGCCAGATCTACCCCAAATCATTGGGCAGAGTCTCAAAAGCAAGTACTCTCTCTCTTAAACATAAGGGCTATTCAAACTATACCAGAAGAGGAAAAGGGACAAGGTTTCTACTCAAGGCTTTTCATGGTACCCAGAAAAGACAACTCATGGTGTCCTATCATGGACCTTTCTATCCTAAACACCTTTTTGGTGATCCCAAAATTCAAGATGTTAACTCTTCACCAGTTGCTTCCTATGCTAAGCAAGGATGCCTGATTGGCAGCACTGGATTTAAAGGAAGCCTACCTGCACATCCCAATTAGGGAATCTTGCAGAAGATACCTATGCTTCAAAGCAGGCTACATGCACTGTCAGTTTTCTGCACTGCCCTTTGGCTTATCTACTGCGCCCAGGATATTCACAAAGTGCCTAGCTCCAGTCATTGCATTTTGCAGGCAAAGAAATATTCAAATATATGCATACCTGGACAATTGTCTAATTCAGGCAGAAAGCCAGGGTATACTTTTGAATCATCTGGCGTTTGTACACAAGGTGCTAACTTGTCTGGGGTACACCATAAACGAAAATAAATCACATCTTGTACCCTGTTAACCAATTATATTCCTGGGAGCAAGGTTGAACACAACTTCCCAGATGGCTTTCTTCACGCCAGAGAAACAATTCATTTGACAGCTTACTTCAAACTAATGGCCACAAAAACCCTGCTATCTGCAAGACAAATAACTGCAAGCCTTGGGGTTCATGGCCTCCTGCATTCTCCTAATTTCATATGCAAGACTGCATATAAGGAAACTACAATGGTATCTAAAAAGCCTATGGTGTCAACATTCTCAGGATCTAGAAGCAATTATTGCTATCATACCTTGCCTACAGTTAGTTCCTTTGGTGGGCAGAGGCCTGCCACCAAAACAAGGGACTACCATTCACTCTACCCCATGCCGCCCAAGCCCTAACTACAGATGCATCAGATTATGCATGGGGGGCTCACCTGGCAGGGAAATGCATTCAGGGCAAATGGAACCCAAGTCAAATGCACCTGCATATCAGTAAAAAAGAAATGTTAGCTGTACTGAATGCTCTGACAGCCTTCAAGGACCACATTCTTCCAGGACAATTAATGGTAAGGACTGACAACACCACTGTTATGTGGTACATAAACAAGCAGGGGGGACCCATTCATACCCCCTCTGCAGACTAGCCATGGCTCTGCTGAACACAGCCTTGAGCTACCAAGTGCATTTACAGGCTCAATTCCTGCCAGGAATGCTAAATACACTGGCTGACGAACTAAGCAGAAATCTCATGGACCCACACGAGTGGAAACTGGAACCAAAGACTTTCAACATGTTGATAAACAAATGGGGGAGCCCGGATATAGACCTGTTTGCCTCCCCCTAGAACTACCAATTGTACGAATTCTGCACAAGGACTCCCCACAAACAAGCTTGGAAAGTGGATGCCCTGTCCTTCAACTGGAAAAATTTATCAGTTTATGCCTTTCCTCCTCTGCTTCTCCTCTCCAAAGTACTACTAAAGATCAAACAGGACAAACCAAGGATGATGCTGATTGCACCAGACTGGCCACACCAACACTGGTACCTCCTCTTATGCAGTGTGTCACTGCTGGCACCATGGCACCTGCCTCAGAGCCCTACACTGCTGTCCCAGCAGGAGGGCCAGATTCTGCATCCTCAGCTTCAAACCCCGAACCTGGCACCCTGGCTAATTGCTTGACCTCTCTGTTACCATCTGTTGGATGTCATTTTGGAGGCAAGGAGGCCTAGTACAAGAAAATCTTAAGCTGAAAAATGGAAAAGATTCTGTTCCTCGAACCAAACTCAAGGAATGGGCACAACAGCACCCAATTTACCTCAGATTATTCAATACTTAACTGAGATGCTTTACAAGGGCCTTTCTTTTTCCTCCATCAAAATTCATGCTTCAGCCATTTCAGCTTATTACAACACATAACCACACATCTTCTCTCATCCACTGCTCAAGCAGTTCCTCAGAGGGGCCAAAAACTTAAGACCACCCAGGACATCCCCAACTCCAGCCTGGGACCTTAACTTTGTATTGGAAAAACTCACTCTACCTGCTTTTGAGCCAGCTGTAAGTGCAGAGTTAAAATTCCTTTCTTGGAAAACAGCCTTCCTTTTATCAATCACTTCAGCTAGAAGGTGGTCTGAGGAAGGCATATTTGCCAAAAGCGCTTATCTGAAGACTGAGGACTGCTTGTTTTATGTTATGTTCTTTTTTATTAAAGTTTTGATTTTATTATTAAGTTTTACTGCAGTGGTGGACAACAGGAATTTTTAATAATGTAAAAAAGCTTGTTTAGTTCCTGTTTATTACTCTAACTCAATTTGTCACCTCAAATATCCAGTATGCAAAGATTCTTTACAGTTTTTTTCTGAAACCTCATACCCCAATAAGTTGGTGGATGCCATCTTCTAAAGATTTTCTTTTAATTCATTGCACATTGTTTGCCTTATGGTAACTATATCTCTGGCATTTTCCATCCATTTTCCTTTAAAAATCCTTAAAGGGATTAAAAACTACCTGTGCAATATTCTGGTCTATATTACATTATCGGCTGATGAAAAGAGCGAACTGATAATGTTGAAAGACCTAAACAGCATAGACGCGGAACATCATTTTTTTCCCCAGGAAAAAAAAAAAATGATGGGCCATGTCTTCGGGACTTTGCCATTTAGGGGGCGAAGCGCCGCACTCATTTTGTATTTTAAGGTTTTTTTTGCAGAGCAGCAAATTTTTCCCTGGGAAAAAATTCACTGTTCCGCGTCTTTGCTGTTTAGGACTTTCGACATTATTGTTTCGATGAAAGAGTGTTCGCTCTTTTCATCAGTCAATAATGTAATATGAATGCCAATATTATTGTCTTGTTAATCTAAAATGCAAGTCAATTTTTATGGAGAATGCCATCTATCCAATACGTTTTCCCAGGCCGTAATTGTCACACTAGTATTTTTTTCCATGTATCAAATGTTTCATATCTAGCAGAAATGACTTTTCCCTTCAATGGATCAGAATAAACTGTTGAACCTGTACCCTTTTCAGCATTCCAGCACATTTTTGTCTCTTCAGCTTGCTTCAACAATCCTGACTGCCTAGGAGACTTCCAGTATGGCTGCACACTGATCAACAGATTGATTAGAACTCTGTAAGTGTGAAAGCTGAAACTGATAGAAGGTCCAGTAAGAACCATCAGTTGAGTAAAATTCAGTTACTGGCAAGTAATTACACTGTCTGGATACACCAAAGATGAAACTTGGAGAAAGTAAGAGAAAATATGTTAATTGTACTGTTGGTCTCTGCTGGAGTTTCTCTTTATGTTGTATTACTGTTGATATTTTGTATTAGTGCATCTGTTGGAGATTTCTCCCTGATCCTCCCCAGAAAAAGGGTGTTATCCTATTTGGACTAACCCAGTTACCAAGTACAATAAATTAAATTAAATCAGTCAGGAAAGGAGAAGAAAAAACACTGACTGGGATGACTGTTATAGCTGTTCAGCAAAAGCAGTTCAGGTTTCAGCTTTGGTACAGGAGCTAGCTTTTTAGTAATTTGGAAGAAAAAATAAATCCAGTGCAGTAATAAGTGTTTAAAATAAGTGAATCACTGAAGGAATATATAGAGTCAAATAAAAATCTGGAAAAATTGATGAAATGGTTGCTAACTATTCAGATGAACCTGATGCAACTGCAAACATTAGAATTTGAATTTAAGAAAAGGCTGACTGACCATGAGGCTTCTCAAGAAGAGCCATTTCAAAAAATAGAGTTAGAAAATCTAGCGCAGAGAGAAACTAAAATTCTCTGCTGTACCACAGAAACTGGAAGGAACATACTGCATTACATTTCTGGTGTACATTTTGTTAATTTGAGAGGGCTCGTTATTCATGTGCTGCATATCTGGCCATGAGAAAACTTAGTTATATCAGCAGAAAAGGTCTTTCCTAACAACACCGTGGTAGAAGGAAAACTTATTGAAAACTGGGAACAGTTGAATGCTTGTAGAAAATGTTTATTCACTGTACTCCAGACAGAGGAGAAACAAATTTATCCCAGCAGCCAGGGACTGCCAAGAGTTACAAGTAAGATTAAAGTTGCAGCATTTCCCTTTTCTTCAGAATATTTTTTCCTGGAGGAGAAAAGACATTTTTGTGTGTAGATCAAGCTGAAAAAATAGTAGTAAAGGGTTTGTCAACAAACTGAGAGAGAAACAGCAAGCAGAAGGAGACTTCTCTCATTCTTCTGACTGTAACAAAGCCCTTGGAGAGACTTTACTAATGAGACCTTGTTCCAAAGATAAATGCTTGACTGACAGAAAAAAGTACAGAATATGACTGGAAGAATTGGAAATATTTTGGATTTCAACCAGAGAGTGGTGGTGGGAGATGGAGAGGATCAAGAAGACCAGCAACACTGTGAAATAGATGAGTAAATAGGAGACTATAAAGCACCACTCCAGTTAGGAACAGACATGCAAAATGTGTCTTTGCAAGAAGTGGCTGAAAAAGATGGGAATATTGTTGACTGTTAAACTGTTTAAAACTGTAAAGCATCTACCTACTTTATGTTCTTAATATTAAAGACCCTAAAGATGCTGAAAAAGTAATTGAAAATGAAACAGTTTTTGTTTTTAATATTTATTTAAAGATTTCATTATGTAAATGCGTGATGCTATATTGTAAAGCAGTTTTGTATGGAATGCATTCAAGAGTATTTTAAATGTGAGGTGGGGAGTGTTATCAGTGGCTGTTGTATATGTTAATGACATTAAAGTAAGAACTCCTTTTTTTAGTTGTAGGGCAGCCTGGTTTTACTCTGTAATAAAGTAAGAAAGGCTGGAGAGAAGCAAGTTTTAAGTTAATATAATGTTGTGATCAGTGTACTGATCATGTTATACGTAGAATTTGAATAACTGTCCCTGTTTTTATAGAGGTGTTATCTGGATTCATGTCCTTGGTAATAAACAATAGCTAAGTTTTTTTAAAGCAAATAGACTTGAAAATAATGCAAACATTGTAGTTTTATCTTGTACATACAAAGTCATTAGCTGTTTTTTTATCCCCCTGGCAATGGTTATCACGGGAGAAAGGAAGTCTACAGGTGCAAGCAGTTAAAAATGAACAGACTGAACAATGTGTTATGATTAAAAATGAACAGGCTGAACAATGTGTTATGATTAAAGTTTACAAAGATTATTTTATTTATCTGAAAGGTGTCGACCTTTATTACAAACATGGAGATGAAAAGTCTGCAGATGGAAGCAGTTAAGCACTGTGGAGTTAATTGTATTAATTAACATTTACTGGTAAATTGGCCAACAGTGCAGTGAAAAATAATTTTGTTTCAAACTGTGGAAAGTTTAATATTTTATAGAAGTAGTTGTCTCCCCAGCAGCCTTAGTACTTAAATGCATTTAATAGAGCAGTGTATAGCTTAGTTTATTTAAAGTTAGCCAAAGCACTTTTGTTTCCCCGTAGGGCTAGAAGTTAATGTTTACCCAAAGCATGCAGGCTATTTTTTACATCCAAGATGGGAAAATAAAGAGGAAAAGAACAGATGGCAATTAGTGTAATTGGGAACACAGCCTGTATCATGTGTTTTAATAAGAGTGTGACTGTCCCTACTCTGTGCCAGTAATCAAGCAGCCTCAATCCTCACCACTGCCACTGGTGAGGGACAGCCATGGGGAACAAAAATGGATACACACTGTATTTTCAGATGCAGCTCTCTGTACCAAGCACAATTTCCCTTAAGAGTACACTGGGAGCACCCTCCAGACCTTGGGCTAGACTCTGCTCTCTCTAGGCCCCAAACAAGACTGCACAGTAACCAATTTGGAGCTTTGTGTCTGTTCCATGTAGCTGACAAACACATACTTGGATATTCGCTTTACACACGGACACACACACACACACACACACACACACACACACACACACACACACACACACACCTGGGAAAGACTGACACAGATTTACCAGCTGTGTCCCGTCTACCCAGACTATAAGGTATTTATGCTGCCACCAGTCAGCTACTCTAAGGCTCTTACAAGGGTACCCAATTATACTGAGTAAAATTAATACTAATACAAATGGTAGAGTTTGACCAAAGCAGCAAGGCTTTCGGGAATGGCCACAATGTCACTAAAATAAGTACTCTTAAGATGTTAAAAGTATTAATATAGAAAACATGAGAATACTTCATAGGTTCATACTAGACTATCTGCCCTAGGGCATTTATAAGCCTAGCCAGAGTGTGTTTGGCTTTCGCCACCCATTTTAAATTAATTTTGCTATGCCCTTTTTCGAGGTTAGTATACTGTGCCTCTGTCTAACAGTGACACAGAAGTGATACCCGGGGTAAACCTACGATCTCCCATCCACTCATCAAGATTCCTCTTGAAGAGTCAATGAGGGACTCTGCCTAACCTGGACTGGGATTTTATTCCAGAGTGAAGGGAGCCTCTGGGTTATGAATCTGTCCCTCCAGCATGTCCTATTTATTTCAGTGCTGAGGTTCAAGTCTCTTGAGCACGTAGCTCGATGGGATTTGGATTTTCTGAGGTGCAGCATGTCCATTAATTCCAGGTTGGACATGGGCTTTATACGTCAGGCACAGATCGCCTTTGAGCAGGCGGTATGCCACTGAGTAGAGCTGGAGTTTCTTTAACCGGACAGCATATGGCATCTGTTTGAGCCCTTTGATCCTCTTGGTGAGGTACTTTTGGGGGTTTTCCAGTTGCTGCAGGTGTCTGGTAAGGTACATCCCAAAAGGGGCATTGTACTCAATTATGGGCCTGATGAGGGATGAGTAAAGAGGCACAATGGCCTCCCCTAATCTAGATGTGAATCCCTTCATGATTAGGTGGGCTATATAAAATGTTTTTCTAAGCACTTTGGCCACGTGGTTGTCAAATGAGAGATTGCTATCAACTTGGGTCCCCAGGTCCCTAATTACTTCTTCTGTACTTAATGGATTACCACCTTTGTGGTAATTTGTGGGCACTTTGTTTTTGCCAAAGGGGATGACTATACACTTTTTGGCGTTTAGCTTGAGGCCATGGCTCTGGCACCAGTTGTCTGTTTCTATGAGGCCCTTTTGGAGGATGCTTGTGTCGGCTGGAGAGTCGATTATGGCGCCCAGTTTGCAGTCATCTGCGAACTTGGTCAGCCACAGTCCTTCCGTGTTGGCCTGTACCTCCAAGAAATATATACCAAGCAAGAGAGGTCCCAGGACTGAGCCTTGTGGGACGCCACTTGTAACTGGTTTGGAGTCTGACATGTCTCCAGCAATTCTAACCATGTGGGTCCTGTCCTTGAGCCAGTTTGCAACCCATCTAGTGACATAGGGGTTTATATTTAAGCTGGTGAGCTTACTTATAATGCCCGAGTGGGGTATTGTATCGAAGGCTTTTGCGAGGTCCAGGTAGGCTGTGTGGACCACCTTTCCCTCATCAATGGCCTTGGTGACTGTTTCAAAGAAATCAACCAGGTTTAAGAGGCAGGATCTGCCCTTCACAAAGCCGAACTGGGTAGGATCCAGTGTCTGTAGGTCCCCAATATCTTTATTTATGAGGTCCATGATGATCCTTTCCATAGCTTTGCAGACCAAGCTAGTCAGGCTTATGGGGCGATAGTTTCCAGGATCAGTTGAGGCACCACCTTTGTGGAGAGGGACCACTGTTGCTGTACGCCACTCTTTGAGTACATATACTGTAGTAAGGCTGAGACTGAACAGTAGTTTTATGCTTGGGTTTAGCTCTTCTTGGAGTTCATGTAGGTCGCAGCCCGGGACACCGTCTGGTCCCATTGATGCTGTGTTTTTTGCTTTGGAGAGGGCGGCTCTTACCTGAGCATCTGAGATGTCAGGGGGGCAGCACTCTGCTGGGATAGATATTTGCCCTTTGGTGGGAGTTTGCGCTGAACCTGTCAGCTAGGATTTTGGCAATGTCTGTGGGTTCGGTGTATTTTTTGTCATTTTGGACTAATTCTGAGCATATCTGGGAATTCCCACCCAGGTTCCTAACATAACTAAAGAAAGCCTTGTGATTATCCTTAGTGTCCTGTGCAATTTTTCTCTCGAAGCTGGCCTTAGACAATTTTATGAATGCCCGTAGTTTTTTGCTAATACTGATCAGAGATGCCTTCCCTTTTTGGGATTTTGCTCTATCATGTAGTAGCTTCCTTCTGTTGTATAGTTTGTTTATGGCTGGGGTCCACCAGACAGGACGTCTGCCTTTGGAGGATTGGGTCTTGGTTTTTTTTGGGATTGCATGATCCATGCATTCCTGAAGGTGTTCATAGAATGCGTTTATAAAGGATTCTGCGGTCTGGACCGTATTTCCCACAGGCCCGGGGGCTTTGGAGGATTCCACCTCGGTTTTGAGGAGTGTGAAATTTGCTTTAGAGAAGTTTTTCACTGTGGTTTTCTGGGCATGGGGTGGGGTTGGGATGTGAATATCCAGTGAGATTAGTTTATGGTCTTATCTTACCAGTGAGGGATATACTTCTGGTCTGGAGCATAGAGTCCCCATGTTGGTGATGATCAGGCCCAGTATGTTTTCCCCTCTTGTGGGAGTGGTAACAAGTTGTTCCATAGCACATGAGTTAATAAATTCTAGGAACCTTTAGGCTAGGGTGTTGGAGCTAGAGTAATGTTCCCAGTCTATGTTTGGGTAGTTGAAGTCGCCCAATATAATGGTGTTTGGAGAGACCTTCATATTTTCCAGTGTTCTCTGGAAGGCCGAGTGGGGTTCCTGGGTTTGGGAGGGTGGCCTGTAGCAGGCTATAGATTGGAAGGCAGTTTTACCCACTGTTAGTTGCACATGGATAGTCTCTGATGCTTCGTGCTGTTCCACCAACCTGGAGGTGTGGATATCTTTGACGAATATTGATATTCCCCCTCTTTTTGTGGTTCGGTCCAAGTTTTGGGGCCGAAAAGCATGGCATGAGGTATAACCTGGTAGTGCTGGGGTGCTCTCTGGAGCCTTGAACCAGGTTTCTGTTACTGCACAGATATCGATGTTCTCCATGCTAAGGAGAGTTTTGAGTGCGTGCATCTTGAGGTTTAGACTTCTGGCGTTGAGTAGCATTACTCTTAGTTTCTTATCCCTTGTGATACCTATGGAGGTGGGTTTGTCTTTTGAGCCTTGCCTAAAAAAGGCACTATGGGGGTAGCAAGAGCCTTTGCCAATATCCGAAAGCCCAGGGGTGACAGGTGCAAGCCATCCCCAGCGAAGCATCGTGGCTTGTCGAGCATGTCATCCCAGGCTGACAGGCATTGGACCCCTTTGAATGACACCAATACTTAAGCCAATTGTTGAAATTGATCATCTTGTCTTCATATTGTGGCATCATTCTTGGTGAGGGTAAGATGCTACTCAGGGTCAGGGTCATACCGGCCTGGGCCACATGCTCAGAGAGCTCCTCTATGTCTCTTTTCATGTACTCCAGGGAGGTACGTCTCAGGTCATTCACACCAGCATGGACAATGACTGAGTCATATTTGTACTTGCCTTGGAGTGACCTGAGTGCTTGTGTTATGTGATGGATCCTAGCGCCCAACAGGCAGCTCACTGTGACCTTCTCCTTGTTCAGCCTGTTGAGCGGGACGTCAGTGTGCCTGACGATAGAGTCACCTATTGCAAGTGTATCAGGTGTGTTGTTTAGCCTTAAGGGCTGTGACTGTTCGGCACACTGGCTTTGTGAGCTATGTGTTGCACGTGTTTTGTTTTGGGGTAGCGGTTGCTTGGGTGTCTGCTTTGGAGGTCTCTGCTGCTTAGACAGATTTTTATTTAGAGCCTCCGAGTATGTTTTTGTGTGTTTATGTGTTTGGTTTGTTGTCGTGGTAGGTCTATGTGAGACTGGAATTGTAGTGACTGAATCTCTAATTACAGTAAACACCAGAGTTTTAATCAGAGAAAATATAAAACATAACACAGTTGGATAGATTCAGACAGATGCAGAACAACAATACTTAACTAATCTCACTGTATGCTCCTGGCTGAGTAAAGAATTACTGTTCCCTAGTTAAGTTACTACATCAAGGCAAGATTAGTGGTTGTCTTACTACAGCAAAGCAAGATGAGGTGTGAGGTTGTTTGAGATATCTGTGAGAGATCTTTCCTGTCAGGTTCTGAGAAACAAAGTGCTGCTGCAAGAGTTACAGAAATCTCTCACTGATATCTAAAATAAATAATTTCAATGCTGGTTATAGAATGACATCTTATTTGGTCACCTGACTGTGGTACCATACACACCCAGAGCCGTGCTAAATCTGTTGCAGCATCTGAAAGCTATAAAACAGTTTCAAAAACTTCCACCCTTCCAGGGTAGCAATTGGTTCACTCCTAAGGACAATACAGTAAGATTCATAGTCCTGGTTTTCCCAGCCATTTTTGTCTCTGGCCGCAGTCAGACCTGTAAGGTAAAAGGTTTATGGCTTAAACTAACCCATTTCATTTTCAACCTATTTATTTTTTTTCAAAATTAGCTGGACTGAGATTAACCTGTTCTCTTCCAGAATTCTCTGTTAAAACATATACATTTAATTTGTTATAATAATACTGGCTGCTATACATGTATGTGTCTTTTCTGTCCAGCAGGACCCCAAGCATCTGTACAAATCAGTGTGATATTCAAATGATATAAAATTATTTTCAAAACTCCAGCTAGCTTTGCTGGCTTATGCTACACATGTTCTGCACTACTTTCCCTGGCAGATATGCTGCTATCTCGTATCATCACAATGAGTAACCATAGTTTTAGATTTGGCAATGCCTATGGGTGCAGCCATTAATTTAAGGCAGTTACTCTTACATGGAGGGGAAAATTCTTTTCGTGAAAGTATACACAGATTTGTTTGTTCCAACTTAAAAAGATGTGAGGTTTTGGAAATGTATATAGTTTTTTTTCGTTGTTTTGTTTTGAAGTAAAATTTTGAAAAATTCAAATGTTTATGAGAAGAAGTTACTGCAGAGTTCAGCTTGCCTAACACTAATGTGTGCATGTAAGTTAAAAGTTGGGAATATACCCTTAAAAGCACTGTCATGTATAATAGGTGGGAGGAATAGCTTTCTGTCATAATGGCTATTTTGTCTATTTTATGATGGAATGTAAATGGCCTTACAAGTATAGACAAAAAAGCAGAGTGCGCTCAGTTATATTAAGTAGTATAGAATGCAAATAGAGTTGCAGGAGACTAGTTTGGCATGCGAATTAGACAGGATTTCAGGGTATATATATTCAGCAGAATATAAAGGACAAAGGAAAAGAGAAATAGTACTGTTTGCCCGTGGCGCTCCAGTGGAGATAGAAGAGGGGAAAACATCTGTATTGGTAGATTTGTGATAGTAAGGGGTTATTGGAAGAGGAGGAGGATTACATTGGCATATATTTGTATTCCATCTAAACTGCTATTATGGATCTTAAGAGAATCTTGATAGAAATATCTCCTTAGTCCATTCCCCTGGGGGGTTTTCCCACACTGGTTCCCAAGCCCTCAACTCTCCTTCAGCTATGCTCCTGGGGGTTTCCCCCCTCAGGTTCCTAAGACCTCAATGACTCTCCTTCTGCTATGCTCCCAAAAGCATTTTCTAAGCTGTCCCTTCTCCATTAGCTATCAATAACTATCAATACAATAACAATAGCTATTGATAACCTCAATAACTCTTCTTCAGCTATGCTCCCACAAGCATTTTCTTTGCTCTCCTTTCTCTATTAGCTGCTTATTTCTTATGGTTCAATATTGTAAATATTGCATATAGCTTTCCATTACTAATTTCTTTTCTGAAATTGTGCATGTATAGTGTATCCTCATTTTACTTAAAAGTATGTATATAAAACATCTTCTCGCCTAATATCTGAGTGTGCACAGTAAATAAAACGTATAAAAAATAAGTCCACACTCAATGCTTTTCTGCTTATTATGCATCTTTTCAAGGTACTTACTTGTAACTGTTTCCATATTATGTAAGACTGACATCCGTGTATTTCTGTACCTTATCTGTATTATGTATCTTGGAGCTTTTCTCCCCAGGCCTCCACTGAAAACGGGTCACTCTGACCCAGTGGACTTCCCCGGTAATCAAACTGGAAATAAATAAATAAATATGTTTTCAGTGGGGAATATGTTTATGGGTGCGGACTTGATGGAAAATATAACAAATTAGTATAGAATTTTGAAGAAAAACGTGAAATCCTTGGTAGGGAAGATGTGACTTCAATAACAGGAACCAGGAAATAAAGATACAGTAATAGGGGCAGACGGCATAGAAATTATATTTTCCATGACCATATGTGTTTTAATTGAAAGTTTTGGCAGACACCCAGTAACTATTTCAGATGGTGCAGCAGTAAAACATATAACAAAGATGTAAGGTAATGAATTAAATTTAAGACACTGGTACTTCCCTACTATTCTGCTAGAGCAAAGAATTTATGGAATGGCTAGTGGGAATACCCAATGTGAAGTTGTTAAATCTCGCCGTTTATTCTCACTGATGGATTCGGAGCCAATAGCAAAGCTCAAGGTTTGCTAGTAGCTCGAGACCAAGCCCCTTATCCCACAACGCACTGCTGGAATTACCCCAGATCTAGTTTGCCGTGGCAAGAGAGATCTCGGTGATCCAGTCAGCTCAGACCATTTTTTGCTAAATCGCAAGTTTAAAAAACTTTCTTCTACTTCTTTTTGAGAGATTATTCTTATTTAGTGTGTGTGTGTGTTTCTTGTTAAAATAATATAGTTTTAAGTAGGTTAGATTGTAGAGAGAGTGCCCTGTGTTGGCTTAGTTTTTCTTAGCCCTATTAGTTTTAACAATTTTACACTTGTTATTGGTATTTTTTTTAGTGTGGGCCTGGTTAGCCCTGTATTTAACCTATACAGGTTAATTTTGTGGTGTGTCTGTTTATAACATGTCGGATGAGAGGGAAAAGTCTCACCCCAAATCTGGGTTTAAGAAATGTCCAGATTGTGGACCGAAAATGTCCGTCACGGACAGACATGTCCAATGTGTTTACTGTCTGGGGGCTAAACACTTCCAAGACTCTTGCAGTATTTGCCACTCTTTTTCATCTAGGGTTCTCCTAGAGAGAAGAAGAAAGCTCATTGATAGGGGGTTGCTGCCGCATACTTTCTCTGAGGCGTTGGGTAGCCAGGAAGGTGCCAGCACTTCTTCAAAATCTTCTAAATCTTCAGATTCTAAACTAACCAAGAAGACAAAAAAATCAGAGGGTACAGGGTCATCGGTTCCACAGGGTACAGGGTCATCGGTTCCACAGTCCTTGGAACAGAGTGTCCCTTTGGTTCGGAGTCAGCTCCCAGTCTTGGAGCCGGTCTCTGAGGTTCCCTCATCTCCTCTGCTCCAGTCAGCACCTTCGGTGTATTCCTTGAAATCTTTGGTCATCCTCTCTGATATGGATATGGATCAGCTAGTGCAGAAGCTTCTATGGGCACCAGGACTTGCTAAATTGTTGTTGGAGCCGAAGACCATAGAACCGGACTTGACTACTCCTCCTCCGAGCTGTATTGTATTCTCTGAGCCGAAGGAGCCCAAACTGATAGTTGTCGAACCTATGGAACCGAGACCTGCACCGGTGTTATCGGTTACATCTACTTGGTCGTCCTCGGCACCGAGGATGCTAGGAGCCGACACTGTCATGTCTGGTCTGGGGAGGATAATCAGACCGATTTGTCGGTGTCGACTCTTCCTCTTGCGGCTTCGGCTCGGATGAGCTCTGCTCCTACCTCGGGCTCGGAGCCCATGGTTTCGGTGCGGGAGGATTGGACGGTCCCTCCAAATCCATCTACCCCTTCTCGTCGGAGCCATGGTGCTTTTGATGCCATGAGAAGAGTCCTGTCTCCTAAGAAATCATCGGCATCAGTTCGGGCTTCCTTCTCCCCTCAAGCTCTTGTGTCCGCTTCTACGTCTACCAGTCCCCCTAAGTGTAGAGACCCTGATCCTCAAGTAGCCCCACAGCGCGTCCCCTGCTCTTCTAAGACCTCCCCAGATCTCCCCACTGAGGTGGTACCCAGGAAGAGACTGTGCAAGTGGAGGCATTTAGACTCCCCACATGAGTCTTTGACATCCGACACTGACTTGGATGAGTCAGAAGGGTCCCCTCGATCCCCCTCTGAGGATATCTCCTTTGCGGAGATATTAGAGATGCTTAGTTAGAGGGGTGATTGGCAGTCCAAAAGCCTTACTGAGGATGAGTCATGCTCTTGAAGGCTTTTGGGTCTCAACCTTCCACTTCTTGGATGTCTCTGCCTTACGACAATCTCATGGAGCTGATCTCTTGTAAGACGTGGGAGTCACCGGAGGTCATGGAACCTGTCCCTCGGAAGCAGAATAAGTTCATCTCTGCCCCAGTGGACAAAGCCTTTTTGACCAAAGGAGTGCCTGTTGATGCCATGGTGGTAGCTGCAGCCACCAAAAAGAAAGTGTCTGAAACATCCGCATCTATCCATCCTCCTAACAGAGATTCTAGGATCATGGATAGATATGGAAAACGTTTAGTTCAGCGACTTTTTCTCAGCGATCGCTGAACTATTTAACCCATTTTACAAGACTGCAAAGAGATCTGAAAGAGCTAGAAGATACTCTCCAGGGTATGGTAGCTGCAGGGGGTTGCAGACAAAGTCAACACACAGCTCGCTACCCTACACTCGGTTGTGAACTTGTCCATGTGTCTCATATCTTATGCAGCTGATGGTTCGAGTAGAGCCACTAGTTCAGGCATTGCTCTGTGGAGACCACCCTGGATTAGTCTCTTTTCCTTTGCGGAGCCCTTTAAATCTTCCTTTATCAACACTCCATTTGATGGCTCATCACTGTTTGGGCCTAAAGTAAAGGAAACTTTAACCAGGTGTGAGCAGGAAGGCAAGACCCTATCTGCCGTTGGAGTCACTTTTTTTCTACCCCTACTCGGCCCTATCGCAAGGTCCCTGGGGGCAGGAAAATGTGGTTCTGAAAAGCACAGGGAGCCTTTTAGGACACACGTGAAGAAACCCCCTCTAGAGGCAGAGGAGGGGGTTATAACGGAAGACGCCACCCGCGTGGCAGAGGGGGTTGGAAGCAACAGGGTGACAGAGGCCAATTCTCTGGTCAGCCCTACCAGCGCTCCTCAAAGGAGGCCCAGCTGTCGGGCTCTGGAGGCAGTCGGGAGTCGCTTGTCTTTGTAGCCAGAAACCTGGCTAAACATAACATCAGATACATGGGTACAAAGCATCATTTCCAGAGGATATTTCATACCGTTCTCTTCCCCTCCTACTCCTGTAAACAGAATCCCAGATGTTCCACCCAGTCACAGGGAACAAGCAATCATAGAGGTCCAAAAATTGCTAAAAAAAAAAAAGTCAACCAGCCAGTCCCAGCAGATCAAGTTGGATTCGGAACTTACTTAAGATTCTTTTTGGTACCAAAGAAAACAGGGGACTGGAGACCTATCTTGGACCTCAGCAGACTCAACCAATTTGTAAGGAAAGAGAAGTTCCGAATGGTCACGCTTCAGTCCATTCTTCCCTTCCTAGAGAAAGGTGATTGGATGTGCTCCATAGATCTCAAGGACGCGTACTATCACATAAAGATGAACAGACGCTCCAGGGGTCACCTGCGTTTCCGGCTGGGAGCCAATCATTACCAGTTTCGAGCCCTGCCCTTTGGTCTCACTACAGCCCCCAGGGTGTTCACCAAATGCATGGCAGTGGTCACGGCTCACCTGAGGCGTCTAGGATTCCAGGTGTTTCCATACCTAGATGATTGGCTCCTCACTGCAACCACCAGGCATTAATTGACTCAGGCAACACAATGTACTCTGACACTCTGCCATCAATTAGGCATTACAATCAACTTTGAAAAGTCTGCCTTATTGGCATTGCAGCATACTGTTTTTATAGAAGCAGAGTTAGATACCTCAACCACCACTCTAAGTCTTCCAATCGAAAGAGTCTCACTTCTTCGCCAACACATCATCTCACTGGTGTCAAAGAACAAAGCTACAGCAGCAGAGGTCTTGAAGGTGCTAGGTTTGATGGCGACAGTAATCCTGGTTGTACCACTCGCAGGGATGCATAGGCGAATCCTTCAATGGCTCCTTTTTGCTCAGTGGTCTTACCAAAAGTTACCGTGGTGCTGCGGTAGCGTTGTCGCCTCACAGTAAGATGTTGTCCTGTTTGATTCTCAGCTAGAGCGTCTTCTGTGTGGAGACATGCGTGAATGGGCATACCTTCATTGAAGGTTGTGCTTCAGGGCTGGCAACTCGGCACGTAAAAATCTGCTGCCAATCATTGGCGGACCGGAGTTCCACTGTGGCGACCCCTAACCGGGAAAAGCCGAAAGACACAACAGCAACAACCGATGCACCACATGATTCTCATCACAGATTTTTGCAAGAGAGACCTTCGGTGGTGTTTGACATCTCTTCATGTTACAATTGGAAGACCCTTTGTCCCCCCCCCCCCCGCCAGTAGCCACTGTGACCACGGATGCTTCCCTGATAGGGTGGGGGGGCATTTTCAGGGAAAGACTGGCCAAGGCACATGGACGGATCAAGAGTCACATCTGCATATCAGTGTTCTGGAATTGAGAGTGGTACTTCTGACGTTGCAGTACTTTCAGGACTCTCTTCCTCTAGGGACAATTGCAATTCAGATGGACAACATGTCAGTGGTCTGGTACTTGAACAAACAAGGCGGAACCAAGTCTTACCCCCTTTGTCGAGAAGCCCTCAGAGTAAGGCAATGGGCTGTGTCGTTCCACCGTTTTCTGATAGCAATGCACATCCCGGGGAAATCCAACGTGATAGCGGACAAGCTAAGCAGGGCAATACTGTTGCATCACGAGTGGTCTTTTAACCAACGAGTTGTAGATTTGATTTTCCGCAAATGGGGCCAGCCTTGCTGCAACCTTTTTGCTAGTCACATCATTACCAAATGCAGAAGCTACTTTGCCCTAATACCACCTCCAGGATATTCCCCAAGAGACTCACTTGTACACGATTGGCCTCCAGGTCTCCTATATGCATTCACACCTATTCCAAGCCTTCCCACCTATTCCATTGCTTTAGTCGCTGGGAAGGACAGTTATCCTCATGCCTCGACAGATTTGGTTCCCCTTCCTTCACCGTCATCTACTGGAGGATCCATGGATCCTGGACCCACTTTCGGACCTTCTGACACACCCGTCAGGGGACCTCCATCCTTCACTGCAGTTCCTAAAACTGACCGCTTGGCTAATCCACTTCCCCCAATTGCCAGGCTTCATTTGCTCTCAGATGATACAAGACAAATCCTTTTGTCTACTCACAAGCCATCCACCAGGAAACTATACCGCAGTAGGTGGAACAGGTTCTCAATTTGGGCCAATATACAGAAAATTGACCCTTTCCAAGCTCCTCTATCGTCCATTTTAGAATCTTTGACAAAGATTTTTAAAGAAGGAGCAACAGCTGCCACAGTTCGAGTCCAGTTAGCTGCCATATCAAATTTCCACCTTGGATTCGATGGGTTGAATGTTATGGGCCATAAGTTATCTAAGGCTTTTCTTTAAGGTGCTTTTCACGAGACCTCCTATCAAAATCCCTTATTCTCCCTGGAATTTGAATTTTATTCTGTCTCAAATAATTCTCCTCCCCCTTCGAACCAGTACCTTCTTATGATTGCAAATATTTGTCCTGGAAGACTATATTTCTAGTAGCCTTTACTTCTGCCCACAGAGTGTCAGAACTTCAAGCATTATCTGTCAGGCCTCCTTACATGATTTTCTATGCTGATTGAGTATCTCTCAGAACAAACCCCTCCTTTTTGCCTAAAGTCTGTTCTGAATCCAATATCAATCAGGTCATTGAGTTGCCAATCGTTTTTCCCAACCACTCTAACAAATTGGAATAATGCTGTACAAACTTGATGTACACAGACAGCTCCGATTTTATCTTGACAGAACTAAGGATTTTAGAAAATCAGATCAACTTTTCGTATCCTTTTCGGAGGCCAGAAAAGGTAATCCAGTGGCTAAAACAACCCTATCTGAATAGTTATCAGATTGTATATCCTTTGTTTATGCGAATGCAAGCATGCCATTGACACACAAACCTAAGGCTCATTCTACCAGAGCGGTTTCTACGTCTTCTGCCTTTCAAGCTAAATTGCCTCTTGACAATATTTGTGTTGCAGCCACTTGGTCTAAGCCTCATACCTTTATCACATATTACAAAGTAGATAAGGCTTCCAGGGACAGGTCTTCCTTTGGTTCCACGGTACTGAAAAACGTACTTCCATGAGCCACCCAAGATTGAGGGTGCTGGGGACGCTACCCATCAGTGAGAATAAATGGTAGGATTTAACAACTTCACATAAAGAAGTTATGTACTCACCATAACATTCCATGTGAGTTGTTTATCTTGCCTTTATTCTCACGTCCCTCCCTCCTTCCCCCTCCTGGCTGGCAGTTGACTTAGAGGCTGGTAAAATCCTGGTTATTCAATACTTCTTCCTCCCCTTTGGGAAGTGCTTCCTTGTAGAAAAAGAAATAAATAAAAGGGTATATATATATATATATATATATATATATATATATATATATATATATATATACTCGCAGCAAACAAGATCTGAGGTAATTCCAGCAGTGCATTGTGGGATAAGAGGCTTGGTCTCGAACTACTGGCAAACCTTGAGCTTTGCTATCAGCCGTATCGGAGCTGAGGATCGGCTCCGAACCCATCAGTGAGAATAAAGATGAGATAAACAACTCACTTGGAAAGTTATGGTAAGTACATAACTTCTTTTTTTCTGAATATGCTGCTATTTTTCACTGCAGAGGATTCACTGCAGAAAGAATCTAGAACATTGCTCAAAAACTTTAAACACTCCTCATCTAAATTCTTTGCACAGCATCTTAAGCAGCAGGATGATACAGTTGCCAAACCACTTGCCTTCACTTATAAATTTTCATTCACCTTTGGAATTTTTCTTGTTGTTGTTTCTATCCCCATTAAAACACTCCATCATCCCTTTACCAAAAATACCCCTCCTAAAGGCCCTTAAGGACCTCCAGTCTATTTCCACCCTCTGCCACCTTGCTAAAATCTCTTAGCATGACTACTGCATTATTCACTGCCACAGGCTCCTTATGTAGAAATATAAATGACTGGTTACATCCTTAAAAATTCCCACAGAAATAAATCGGAGGATTCAAAACAGTTAACTACAGCTTACTTCTGCACAAATTAGTAAAGGTTAACTTTGGTCAAAACTGTATTTAAATGTTTTGAAAGCAATAAACTCCAAAAAGCAACTTTGCCGGTCCAATCCAGTAATCTTTTACCTACCGTTAAAAAAGGAGTATCTCAGGGATCGGTACTAGGACTCGCTCTATTTTTTCTGTATATAAATTTTCTTCTAACAGACCTTTCTTCTTTCAAATTTCATACTATATGCAGATGAAATTCTACTTCTACAAGCAAATAAAGGCCCTCCACTCGTTAAACTCAACTTCAGCTATCTTACAACAACTGCTGATTAACAACAAGAAAACTGTCATGATCTTCTCCTCACCCAAAAACTCCCACATTGTACCAACTATTACTAGTACTGACAGTAATGATGATGTATTTTTTCGTCTCTGAATATTCTTTGATTTCGCCATTGATCCCTGTCTCGCCTTCTTTAATTACTCTGTCATAAACAAAGTTCTGTCTGAACTAAAGCTAGCTACAAGATTTACCACCTGCTCTCCCCAATGGCTAGAATACTGTTTGACAAAAATGTACTAGTGCCCAAGTTCCTGGTTGTCTTATATTCCAGCAACCTCTCTGATTTGACTGGTTCAGAGTAGCTCTGATCTGGAAGGTTCTCTGGGTCAAAGCTTCAGTGCAGAGTCTGGGGGAACAGGATAGATTCAGAAGTTTTCAGAGCTGTCCCTTCCCCTCAGAGCATAAGCACTAAGATAGCTTGACGTCTACTTCGGAGCCTGGCTAGATACAGAGATCAGTCTGGTGAGGAAGCTTTGATCTAGCAGGAGTGGTCTCTGGTCCTCCCTTGTCTTTGTCATTCAAAGCCTTTGAGAGAGTGCTCTCCTTTTCTGGTAAACATACTTCTCTTCCACACTCTGGTCCAACCATCACTCAGACTTGGGTCCTGTTCCTGCTCATCCTATCCCATTGGGAGAGTTGGTCCGCCCTAGCCTTGAGACTCTCCACCTTCATGACTTCCATTCCTCTTCCGAGTCTTTTCTGGAGCATCCCACCATAGAAGTTCCTTGGAAGCATATATGCAAGAGAAGGCATGTCAACTCCCCGCAGGAGTCTTTTAACTGAAAACCCTGACTGTAATGAAGTGGAGAGTCCTCCAAATCCCACCTTGATGTCTTGTTCAGATAGAGTCTCAATATCTTTAGACAGAAAGGTGGGTGATCCTCCAAAGCCCCCTTCCAGGAGGAGTCTCTTGTCTTGAGGCTTTCAGGACCGGCCCAGCTACTTCTTGGGTGGTCCCTTCTGTGGATGACATGGTTGACCTTATCTCAAAGAGGACATTAAGGAACCAGACATCATTGACTCTATCCCTCGCAAGCCAGATAAATTCTTGGTGTCACCCAAAGATTGCATGTATTCGAGCAAGGGTCCCAATGTTGATTCCATGGTGGTGGCCAGCAAAAAGGAGTTTGTCAAAGAAAGCTTTTCTGTCCATCCCTCCCCCAACAGAGTCCAGGGCATTGGACAGATTTAGGAAGCAGGTTTACATTTCAGCAACATTTACACTGAGGATGCTAAACTACCTGGCATGTATGACGCATTTCTAGAGGCATCTGATGAAAAGAGCTCTACAAGTCTGTTTCTGTGTCCATTCCTGCAGAGAATGAGAAAACTGTGGATTCTTCGTTGGCCACCCTCCATTTCCTTTCAAGCATCTCTGCGTCATTTCCAGCATGACTGAGGGCATGTTGAGAGAGCAGCTGTCACCAGCATTACCTTAAAGAGACATACTTGGATGGACTTTGCAGCTTCATAGAGTACTTTAAAATGTCCTTTGTTAATGGCCCATTTGATGGCTCAACACTCTTCATGTCTAAAGTTAAATAGAAGCTCTCCAGAGGTGAGCAAGATGTGAAGACCCTTTCTGCCATAGGAATATAGTTCTGGACTCTTCAGAGTCTTTCCTTAGGAATCATAAGGGAGAGAAGAAGCTGTGGTTCCATAAATCTCTAGGGCCCTCCCACATTATTTCTGGAGATATAATTTCCCACTCTGCCCTGTGAAGTCTAATGGTGGACATCACTCCTGATGGTAGATGTGGCCTGCAAAATCAAGACGTTTGGGCTCTTACTCCTAGAGACCTTACAAGAACTCCTGAATGGTTGTCTGACCGCTGCACTCTGGAGGCAGGTGGGGGGGGATTATCTCTGTATCCTCGGATCTGGGCGTCCATCACACAAGACGCATGGGTGCAGATGAGCGTACCCAGAGGCTATGTGGTTCTCTTTCTATCTTACCTCATGCCTTCAAGAAGGATTGCAAATATTCCACTCTTTAAAGAAAAGCAGCAGTTTTATTAGCTAGAAAAAAACAAAAAACAAATAGCTGTTAGACAGTAGTCATCCAGAGTCCTGCCAGATGAATATGGATCCAGAACTTACTTGACATTCTTTTTGGTGCCAAAGGAAAAAAAAAGACCTTGGGCTAATTTTGGACCTTGGTCATCCTGACAAGTATGCCAAACGGATGAAGTTCTGGATTGTCACAATACAGCCCATTCTTCCATTATTGAGAAAGGACAGTTGGATGTGTTCAGTAGACCTTCAGGATGTCTGTTACCACATAAAGATGGACAGGTTCTCCAGAAGGTTTGTCCAAATCTGGCTGGTAGCCAGTTGTTTTCATTTTGGTCTCACCACAGCCATCCGAGTGTTTACTTAGTGTATGATGATAGTTGCAGCTTACCTCAGATTGCGAGGATTCGGAGTGTTCCCATACATGGATGACTGGCTCATCACTGTTCCCACTAGGAATGTTCTCATCTTGCTCTAAGGATTCCTTGATTTATCTTTGCAACAAGCTGGGCATCATGGTGAACTCTGTCAATTCAAAATTTCTTCCTGTTCAGACAATAGAGTTTTTATAGGACCCTACTTGGATATGAAGTTCCAGATAGGAAACCTCCCAGAAAACAGGACTGACACCATCCCAAACAGGCCTTAGAAGTTCTTTCTGTCAGAGGCCACTAGCAAGACTGAGTCTTTGCCTCCTAAGATCTGTGTCTGCCTCAGTAACCCTGGTCCTTCTTGCCAGATATTTAATGAGAGTTATTTAATGGACACTTTAAGTTCAGTGGTCTATTAGGCATCGACTCCTGGACTTCCAAGTACATCTCGCAAACATTTGCAGAAGACACACAAAGTGATGGCTTGAGTCCCTGAAAGTCTCCCAGGGTCATCCATTTGCTCTACCTAGTCTCCAAACGCTGTGATGACCAACACCACTCAGCTAGGATGGGGGGGTACTTCATGGGACGGACAGTCCAAGGTGCGTGGTTCCCTTCAGAGGCCAGGGTTCATATCAACATCCTGCAGAAGAGGGCAATCCTTCTAGTGTTGCAGGCCTCCCTCCTCTGGCAGTGATAGCCATCCAGATGGACAACCTATCAGTAGCCTGGTAAATGAAGGGGAAATACGTTTGTACCTGTTATGTCTACAGGCTATGAGAGTTTGGCATTTGGTGGTATCTTCCCATCGCTTTCTAGTAGCAATGCACATCATAGAGAAATACAATGTTCTGGTGGACAGGTAGAGCATATCTATCCTTCCCTCAATCTGAAGGTAGCAGAACAGATTTTCTGCCACTGGGTTTGACCATGCTGCAGTCCGTTTGCCTCCCCATCCATCATGAAATGCAGCAGGTACTTTTGCCCTAATCTTCAGGAGGGAGAGTCACCGAGGAATGCTCTGACATACATTTGGCCTCAAGGCTCCTGTATGCTTTCCCTTCCTACTTCTCTTATTCCAAAGTTTCTACTGAAAGCCGTGGTGATAAAGGTCACAGTTATCCTCACTGCTCCATTCTGGCCCTGCAGGTATGGTCGCACTGGATGTTATCTCTCACCTGTCTGGATTGCATCACCTGGAGGGGCAAGCCCTCAAGTTGATTGCTTGGTTTCTCCACATCCAATTATGGCTAGACAGTCCAGGCTTTCCTCCCAGGTGATTCTCATTCTTACTTCCACACAGAAACTTTCTACCAGAAAGACTTTTAGAAGCACGTGGGAAAAGATTTTCAGTTTGGGTTTCCATTAGAATTCTAGATCCCTTTGCCGATCCTCTACCGGCTGTTTTAGTTTTTCTGGCTTCCTTTTTTCACTGTGGGGCCAGCTACTCTACTGTTAGTAGGTGGAAGACCCGAATAAGATGACTAAAATAGTAGGATGATCCTAACCAGAGTAGTACATAAAGTCAGATGCATAACAGGACCCATTCTTCTACACGACTGTACCTCCACACAGAGAGAAGGCTGACCAGAGCCCCAGATATACAGAGAAGGAAGACTTTCTAGACCCATTTCCCCCATAAGGATCACAGAGAAGAGCAATTTTCCAGAGCTGTGTCACAAGAAAGTTGACCAAGCCTCCAGATTGATAAGCTATGACACCTTGCTAACTGAGAAAGATGGCCAGTGGAATTCCCAGAGCCAAATGTCCACCCTTATGATTGACTGTATGTTGGGGAGCATCTTTGCAAATGAAAACCTAAGTCTGTATAGGCCATTTGAACAAGGCTGGCCAAGCTCAAAATACATAGCTGGAGGGCATGAAACTTCTCCCCTAACTGTAAATTTGGGAAGGAGAAGAAAGGATTAAACTGAGTAACTGATTTTGATCTGAAGCAGTAATATTCAGAATATTTTATTTAAGGCCAAAGTAATAATAAATACACTTTGACTCATCAGTATTTGTCATCGAAATGCTTATTAACAGTCTGCTGTCACTGTATTATGTGTTTAGTCACGTGTAATTATGCAGAAATGTTAGACGCAGTCTCACTAATCTGTTTCAGCACTGGACAGTATAAGCACCTTTTTTGTATAGTTATCACAGTAAGTTAAGTAGCTGTGCCTTCTGTCACTGTTTTGCATAGAATTAGTTATTCCCCGGAACATAGAAGGCAGTGAAGAGTATGATTATGCTACTATACATGCCCACCCAGCCAAGAGGTGAAGAGGTGTAGTTCCTGAAGTTTTGAGCAGCAGAGTCAGTCCACTCTGCTGCTTGTAAATATATGAATGTGTGTGAGCCCTTAATTGTATGCAGTTAAAATCTGGTAGCTTAATTGTCAGTTGTGAGTGCCTCGCAAAAAAAAAAAAAAAAAAAAAATAGACTGCGGTGACATTTCTGAAGTCTTTAGATGAAGTTGCAGTAACTATTCTATCAAATAATATTAGGTCTGTTTAGAGTGATAATATGTTTGAACAAGTCAAGCAGAAGTGTATTTCTGAAATGGAAAGCCAACTGCTTAAAATTCATTGCACATGGGCATATTCATTCTAGGTCAGCAAACAAACAAGTTACACTTTTAGGGTATTTGAGGGACATTTTTTTTTACATATTTACACAGTTAGCCATGCATTAAAACACAACTCAATTAAGTGTACCCATTTTACACATACAAAAGTATATGATCTACTGTGAAGGGGGCTTGCTACTCATGTACCCTTCATTACAACCTTTTTTTGATGGTGTTGGTAATCTGTACTGTTTTTTACCACAACAATGTCAAACTTAACTTGAATTCCCAAAGTCTTTCAGATCACCATAGGAACCCCATTGCAGCCAGTCACTTGTGTATGTGTACAGAGACAGCTGCACACTTAAGAGTTGTTCTGTAGCCAGATCAGCAGGTAATTGGAAGTTTGGGTCCGTGGGGAGGATTGAAGGTCTTTTTTATTTATTTATTTTTTACCTTGGTTCCTACAGAAAAAAATGCTGATGTGTGCTTTCGAATACTATGTCAAGGTTCTGTTTGTGGGTAAGCTGGGAATCAGAACTGTGAGCTAGTAAATTAGGCCGCCAGAGAAGTGTGCTGATTTGTTCTTAAAATTTGAATATCCCAGCTGAATTGGGACTGTTACGAGCACAGCTACATAGTGCTACAATTTGACTTCTTTCATTTGATTATTTTTACTTGTTCAATTTAACCAGGAAGGTGGACTGCTCCAAGGGCTTTTTTTGAGCTACAACCCAGACCATTGATGAAAGACAAAATATCTATAGTAGTTCTAGAGTGCTGTGCGAGTGTCTATCAAATGTTTTATGGTGATGGCCATCTTGTAATATAGGGGTCTGCCAGTGTTCTTGTACTGGGAGAGTTTGTTGGCAGAAGTTGGGGGAAGAAAAAAAAAAAACAAAAGTATAATATTATACACAATCCTAAGGAAAGTGGAAGACAAGATGGTAATGAAGATGCTGAGGAAGATTTGGGGTGGTGGGGGAGGGAGAGCTATGAAATACTGGACACTGCATAGAAAAGGATAGGGGCTGTGGGTGGCATAGTACTCGATAACACATTGATGGTACCAGACACCAAGGAAATTGCAAAAAAGAGCTGAAGAATGGGAGTAGTAACTGTTGGAGGTATAAAAAAGAGGATTTAAGGATGTTCATGGTGTTACACTGCTGCAGTCATCACACTTGGGTTATCCTGCCGTCAGGCGGTCCCGCAGTCGGCCCGAGTTCCAAAGTCTTGGTCCGGCGTCGGTTGCTGTCGCTTCTTCCCTGACGTCAGTGTGCCAGGGGTATATAAGAGGCATCTGATGCCATTTTCTTCAGTCTTTCTTGCCGTGCGGTGCCCGAAGCAGAAGCAGTTCTCCAGTGCCGGTCGGCCGACTCCAGACCGAAGGCTTCAATAAAGCTAAGCACCCCATTGGGGAACCTTTTCTTGCCTCAGTCCAGTGTCAGAAAAAGTTAACAATTGCATTTCTTGTGGGAAGCAAATATCTCATAAGGACTTTCATTCTTACTGTATTCCTTGCCTAGGCCCAGACCACGACGCCACAGGTTGTCGGTTTTGTGCTAGGTTTAATAAACGAACTATCAAACGTCGGTTCGATTTCGCCTGACATTACTTTGGTAGGAAATTTAATTATACCATGCCGTCGGAGCAACTGACGACCAGCATGCATAAAAAACGCAAGGATAAGGATAGGCAGCCTAGACCCAAACCAGACTCCAAGGCCTCGGCTGGACCTGTAGCCGGTTCTCCGGTTTTCAGTGAGGCGCCTATGCAGCCCCTGACGACCGCTGAATTAGAACCCCAGACTGCTTCTTATTCACAAGTGGAGAGTACTAGGCCAGCGCAGCCTTCTTCTTTAGGCCCTTCCGACTCCATAGCAGAAGGAGATTCCGGTGCAGTAGAAACGCCTTCGGTTGCAGAAGGTGTCTTCAGACCGACTGCACTCACCATTAAATCTTATGCTAAGCTTAAAACTCCATTAAAAACTTAAAAAGACTGTACATCAGTCTCCAGCACAAGGCCCCATGCTTAAGAAACAAATGCTTAAGATGGCTGAAGATTTAATTACCCTAATCAGGGGTTCCCATCCCCCTCCAGAAAAAAGGCCAAGACAAGAGGAGGATTATGCTTCCTCTGACCAGGTTTCAATTTCCTCAGATTCTTCTGAGGAACAGGAATACTCTTTTCCCCCTTATGAAGATTCTGATGCTGAAGAGTCTATTCCCTCAGCATCTCCTCCAGAAGACTACTCTTTTGGGGAAACTTTACATACCATGAGGGAACATTTCCACTGGGAAGGCCAGGATTATTCTGATTCTAAGAAAAGGCTCAAGAGTTCCTTTTACTTCCCCAGCACAGACCACTTGCTATCCCTCCTGTGTTAGACATTGTGGATGATGTTTACCTAGAATCTAGCCTTAAGCCAGACTCTCTACCTCCTGCTCCAGCCAAACCAGACAGATACTACAGAGTCCCTGACTCACACAAATTCCTATATAAAAGCCCTGTTGCTGACCCAGAAACAATTTCCCAGGGTCCCAAAGGGGTTAAGGCCTCCATTGCTAAAAATCCTGCACCCTCTGAAAGGGATTCCAGAGCACTAGATAGATGGGGAAAGAAGGTATACACCTCAGCTACTCTAGCTATGAGAGCCTTAAATTGCCAGTTTCACATGCTAAAATATCAGCAATTCGTAATGTCTCAATTAAAACAAAAAATGAGCACACATTCAGACAGCCTGATTTCAAGGAAATGCAGGATCTTACATGCAGCTGAACAGGTGGGCAAACATACTTTACAATGTGGATTTGATTCATTGGAAGCTTTCTGTAGAGCAGCAGTGACTGGGTCTGTCGTACGTAGACATGCTTTGCTAAAAGAACAAACCCTACCTGATCATGTTAAAGCAAAGTTATTGGATGCACCTTTACAGCAGGATGTTTTATTTGGTGTAAAGGCAGAGGAGGTTTTAAAGAAAATGGAGGATAAGGCAAAATCTATGCAGATGGTCAAGGATTTTTTTACAGGTTCAACCCCCTTGGTTCAGCAGAAATTGGCCAACAAAAAACTGGTCCTTTCCAGCATCTGACAGAGCACAGAGGGTCAAATACAGACGCCCAAGGGGCAGAGGTCAGTCACAAGGCCCTTAGAAACCTCGCCAATGGGGTTCCGCTACCCAGAAAGGAGGAGAAAACAGGCCCCAAGCTAACAGAGGACAAACACAATGACTTAACCCTCAGACTGCCAAGCAAATCTCTCTTGGCAGCTCCCTTGGGAGGAAAATTATCACTTTTTGCAGACAGCTGGCACATAATTACAGAAGACAAATGGGTCCTAAACATTGTTTCACAAGGATACAGATTCCACTTTCAAACCTTGCCAAGGATAAAAGGAATGCCAAACCTGCCACCAAATCAATGGGCGGAGGCACAAAAGCAAATTACAGCTCTCATGGACATGAGAGCCATTCAACAGGTACCTACACAGGAGCAAGGACAAGGATTTTACTCGAGACTCTTTCTAGTCCCCAGAAAGGACAAAGCCTGGAGACCCATTCTGGACCTTTCAATTCTAAACACTTATCTCCAAGTACCCAAATTCAAGATGCTAACACTACAGCAGCTTCTTCCCATGCTGGGCAAGAAGGCTTGGCTAGTAATGTTGGATCTCAAGGAGGCATACCTGCATGTCCCTATCAGACAAAATTGCAGAAGATACCTCCGTTTCATTGCAGGTTCAACTCATTATCAATTCTCTGCACTGCACTTTGGCTTATCTACTGCGCCCAGGGTCTTCACAAAATGCCTGGCACCAGTAATTGCATACTGCAGAAAAAGAGGAATTCAAATATACCCATACCTGGACGACTGCCGTATTCAAGCAGAAAGCAAGGACATTCTTTTAAAGCATCTGGCTTTTGTCAAACACCTTTAAGTTGCCTAGGGTACACAGTAAACGAAAAGAAATCAAAACTAGTGCCCTCACAGAACATAATATTCCTGGGTGCCAGCTTGAATACAATGGCCCAGATGGCTTATCTCACGCCAGACAAGCAACAACAGCTGACTCAATATTTCAAAATGATGGCAGCAAAGACCCAACTCCCTGCAAGAAAAATTCTGCAGGCCTTGGGATTCATGGCATCTTGCATACTCCTAATAGCATTTGCAAAACTGCATATGAGGATATTACAATGGTACCTGAAGAATGTATGGACACAGCTTAGCCACAGCTTGGAAACAATGATACCACTCATTCCCTGCCTTCAACAGGAGTTTCTATGGTGGGCACAGGCATGTCACCTCAACAAGGGTCAGCCTTTTACCTTGCCCACAGCCAGGAAAACTAACAACAGATGCATTGGACTGTGCCTTCGGAGCACACATGGCAGGACAGTGCATTCAGGGCAAATGGAGCACAGATCAAAGGCATCAGCATATCAATCAAAAAGAAATGCTAGCTGTACAGAATGCTCTAACAGCTTTCAAGGACCTCTTACATCCAGGACAACTCCTAATAAAGACGGACAATACCACAGTTATGTGGTACATAAACAAGCAAGGGGGCACAGACTCCTACCCCCTATGCAGGCAAGCAATGACCTTGTGGAACACAGCACTGACTTACCAAGTTCAACTACAAGCACAATTCCTGCCAGGAAAGAAAAACACATTGGCAGATGACCTAAACAGAAACATCATGGATCCCCACAAGTGGAAACTGGATCCACAAGTATTTGCAATGATAACTCAAAAATGGGGATGCCCAGACATAGATCTGTTTGCCAACCCCCAAAACTACCAACTTCAAAAATTTTGCACAAGGACATTCCACCCACTAGCTTGGAAGGTGGACTCCCTCTCATTCAGTTGGAAAACATTAACAGTGTATGCCTTTCTTCCACTGCCTCTTCTAGCAAAGGTGCTGCTAAAAGTCAGATTAGAGGGGCCACAAATGATACTCATTGCTCCAGACTGGCCACGCCAACACTGATATCCAATACTAAGGAACATGGCCCATGGCCCAACATGGATTTTACCCCAACTTCCTCACCTGCTCACTCACAAAACAATCAGATTCTACACAGCCAGCTCAAGACTTTAAATCTGGCTGCATGGCAAATTACCTAAACAACCAGCCAACACCTCTATCTAAAGCTGTTATGGATGTCATTCTGGAGGCCAGGAGGCCCAGCACCAGGAAAGCCTATTCAGAAAAATGGAAAAGATTTTACGCATGGAACCAGGCTAAAGGCCAAAATCCCTTTGTTCCAAACATTCCTCAGATTCTACAATACTTAACGGAGATGTTGCACAAAGGACTTTCTTTTTCATCTATTAAGATCCACGCCTCAGCGATTTCAGCTCACTACAACACGGATCCTCCTTTATTTTCATATCCACTCCTAAGACAGTATCTCAGAGGGGCTAAGAACATAAGACCGCCCGGAGAGCACCAACACCAACTTGGGATCTCAACTTTGTTCTGGAAAAGCTTACACTACCGTCCTTTGAAACAGCTATTTCAGCAGAGTTAAAGTTTCTGCCATGGAAAACTGCCCTGCTACTAGCAATAACTTCAGCTAGAAGAGTCTCAGAGCTACGGGCCCTAATGGCAGTGGAGCCTTTCCTCATTTTTCATCAAGACAGAGTCGCTTTACGGACTTAACCCTTCCTTTATGCCAAAGGTGGTATCCATTGTGGCCCTAAACTAAACCATTCATTTGCCCACCTTTTTCCCAAACCCCCAGAACAAAGGAGAAAGACTCCTGCACTCTTTGGACATTCACAGGCAATTATGTTACTATTTGGATAAAACTAAGGCTTTCAGAAAATCTGACCAGCTCTTTGTATCCTATGCTACAGGATCACAAGGCAAAGCTATCTCAAAACAGACCATTTCAAAATGGATAGGGCATTGCATACATTTCTGTTACACACATCATGGGAAACCAGTACCTGCTACCATTAGGTCCCACTCCACCAGGACTACAGCTACATCAACAGCCTTTCTCACGGGGGTACCAACCAAGGATATTTTGGAAGCTGCAACTTGGAGTTCAGTGCATACCTTCACCAAGCACTATCATTTACCTCTATACTCTAAGACTAGAGCTGGTTTTGCCACTGCAGTTCTGCAGGGCCTACTAGCTTCTCCAAACCCTGTTTAACTCCACCACCCATCCTTAGCTTTGGGATTCAACCCAAGTGTGATGACTGCAGCAGTGTAACATGATGAACATAGTACAGTTTTGTACCTACCATAAATGTAGATGTTCGAGTGTTCACACTGCTGCAGTCCAGGTTACCCTCCCTCCATCCCCTCTGAACAACCTGAACTTTTCTATACCTTACTATCTGATACAACCTTTGTGGTGTATTTGCTTATAACTGAAGGTATTATTTGTATTTTTTGTACATGTTTCATTGGCAATATGTATTGCCCACCTACTAGGGGGCACCTGACATCTGGGGCAAGAAAAACTGAAGAAAATGGCATTGGATGCCTCTTATATACCCCTGACGCACTGACGTCAGGGAAGAAGCGACAGCAACCGACGCCGGACCAAGACTTTGGAACTTGGGCCGACTGCGGGACCGCCTGACAGCAGGATAACACAAGTGTGATGACTGCAGCAGTGTGAACACTCGAACATCTACATTTATGGTAGGTACAAAACTGTACTTTGTAGCACATGTTACAAGGATGGGAATGAGTGGAAGAGGTATGGAACTCTGCATGGAAAATAAAGATTTTCCAAAATGAAGAACAAAACACCAGGGGAAGCAATATCTGAAGTATGATGCCAATAAGGAGCAGTTGAGAGGAGATGCGGCTGAGTGGAGTAAGGCTGTTGGCATCAGCAGTAATATATAGTTGTTGGAAATTGGAAAATTGTCCAAGACATTGCAGAAAGTGAGCTGTGACATTTGCACGAAGAGCAGTGAATGCAGAAAATTTAGGAGATGGCGGAGAGAAGATGCACAACGAGTGGAAGGTGATTCTTTGATATTGCAAGGCAAAGGGGAATAGAATGGGGAGAATGTAGTGGAAGAGCATCATTAAAAGGGGAAAGCAGGGATGAAAGGAATCTGGAATGTTATGAGACATTGGGAAGTAAGGTGGGAGAATAAGGTCTAAGGATAAAGGAATAACATTTGAAGTAAGTTCATGAAATTAAAGTGAATGACAGGTGCACATTAAGTGCACCCTACTAAGAATGTATGTGCATATCTGAGCATTTTTATGTTTCTTTTGCAGCTAATAGGGAAAGTAACTTCATTATTTAAACAGACCATTTCTGAATGGCTAACTCGCTGCATCACCTTTTGCTGCTCTGCCCATCAGAAGTCCTTGCAACAGCACTTTTGATCACATTTTACCTGGCCCACAGCAACTACTGGTACATACCCAGGTTCTTCTGGAGACGGCCACATGGTCCTTTCTGTTCACCTTTGGTATGCATTACAAATTGAGCATATTATCTAGGTGTAAGGTAGGTTTTCCCACTGCTGTTCTACAGACACTATTGCAGCCTGGCACTGGAAAATACCCAACTTCCCTGTATAGTGGAAAAGATTTGGGATTTTTCCCAAAGGTTATTACTGCAACAGTGTTCATGTGAAAGGCATAGTACAGCT